>NC_084581.2:9682500-9902500 GCF_033978685.3 Nerophis lumbriciformis
TCTTCCCTGCTTGGCACTCAGCATCAAGGGTTGGAATTGGGGGTTAAATAACCAAAAATGATTCCCGGGCGCGGCGCCTCTGCTGCCCACTGCTCCCCTCACCTCCCAGGGGGTGATCAAGAGGATGGGTCAAATGCAGAGGACAAATTTCACCACACCTAGTGTGTGTGTGACAATCATTGGTACTTTAACTTAACTTTAACTTTACACATACAAACTGTAGCACACAAAAAAGCACAATTAATAAAAAAAAAACGTTATTATGGTCTTACCTTTACTTATAAATGAAGTCAATGCGCTGCTCCTTCTGAACAAAAGCATCGATAACTTGTTTATAGAAGTCTTCCTTATCTTTCTTCAGTTTTAAAAGTCTCTCTGTCTCGATGGAGATCTTCCTTTAATTATTACCTGCTGCTTCGATTGAAAGTCCAGTTTAGAAAACTGTTCTGCCCTCACTATATGTGTTGAGGTTATACAGCTTGGCAGACAGCTAACAACCAATCCAGGACGTTCTAATAAAGTTCCAAAGCAGATTAATCCATTTAGGCTCTTTATTGTTGTTGATCTTGCTTTGTCTTGCACTGGACTTTTTTCTTTTTTTTTTGTAAAACTGAAATACACACAATGACCATGTATAAGCTATATGATTCAATCAACACACTGAAATGCAATACACAATATGTAAACATCAGCTCCACACAAATATACAGTACTATCATCAAACAAATACTTCTGAGTGTTGAAACTATTTCTATGGTGGAAATACATGACCGGCAGCCATTTTAAGTCCTCAAACATCCATTAAATTTGTGCACAAAAATCGATTTTCAATACACATCTTACTATCAAATTTAGCCACTTTCCACCTTCATATTGAGCCACATAAACAAGTTAAACAGTTTACTTCCAGACTTATCTTTTCCAAGGCTTGTAAGAGGTAACACAACTTGTCTACTTCTTATTGTCTCATGAACTGAACTAACATCGTAAACCAGAAGTGCCCAAACTGATGACAGATGCAGCATTTTCCCATTGCCACAAGGTGTCAGTAACAGTCCACAATCAAACGGGCATAACAAAAACTGTTTTATTTTAGATATATAATCCTCCATGTTAAAAGTCCAGGCGAGAGAAACAAATAAACGATCGCTAACTGTTGCTGCTTGTTGTCACTTATTCTGCAGCCGAGTAGTCGCAAAAATTATCCGGGATCACTAGCGCCCTCTACCACCATGAGGCGGGATTACTGCGAGCCTCAGCCAGTGCGTCTTCGCAGCCGTTTTATGATTGCTCAGCACAAGAAATACATTACACACATACAGTTGTTGACAAAATACACTGTACATTATATACCTCAGCTAACTAAACTATGGAAATGTATAATATAATTCATATAACAATACAGTCTCACTGCACAGCAGGCCAGCAGTTAGCCAAGTCATTGCGCAATCCATGGTGAGGCTCAACTGGCTGCTGATCACCGCAAGTCTCTTCTCAGTATTTGAACGGCAAATGTGAAAATTCAGCGATTTTGAATAAAAATAATCTAAAACTGGTGAAGTTAAATAGAAAATAACTTTATAGTATAATCACTGGATACATATAACAATTTAATAATTTTTTTTTCTTTTTACATTTTTTTTCTTTCCATGATGGCATGTGAGGCCCTGCCTCACATGCCTCCCCTGACTGCACGTCACTGCAATATACATTATGTTCTGCTAAAATATATAAACTAAATTTATGATAAATATGTTTTTAACCAAACTGTCAATAAACTTAAAGTGCAAATGAAAATACCACTTAAGTCATACTTTTTGCGCTTAAGAAATTTCTCTAGGAATTTCACGCTGGTTGTTTTATATTGTCATTACTGCCGCAAGTGGTAGAAAAGTGTATTACAACTAAGTACAGCTGTGGTCTATGCGGACCACGGCTGAAAAAACACATATATTACATTCTAGGGGGCGATCGCGGCCCAACACTGGGCCCCGGCCCTATAGTTAAGAAACACTGGTATATAGTACACGCCCATTTCAGCGTTATAGTGAGTTGATTTTTCATGCAAATTTTTTTGCTGTTTTTATCTTCCACACGTGAAAAGCCGGTCCGTGAAAATAATGCATACATTAAACCGGTCCCTGGTGGAAAAAAGGTTGGGGACCCCTGCTATACATCACATACAATGAGTCATTTTTTTCATCTCTCTTACGCTTCTTTCAGTCCTCGCTGAGATCTAATAGCACAGAACATGTTGGCATATCAACATGACTCCAGACAACAATCAGGCTTTTTTTCCCACAGAGAGATAATGGCGGCTTTAACCATTCCCGTTCCGCCTCCAAGACCGTGTAATCGCATGCGCGCGCACACACTCACTCACTCACTCAGGGTAAAGCCAAGTGCAGAGGGCAGCGTGACCCCTCGCAGCGCTTAGCTGTGCCGCCGGCTGATAAGCAGCATGAAAATGAAGCGCGATAAGATTTTAGCCGCAAATCTTTCATGGTATCGTCACTCGGGCCAGCCAGCGAGGCGTCACGGCGGCAGCAGAACCACAGCCTTTAAACATAGCCTTTACCTTTCTTGGAGAGCGCAGGAAGATGTTGTTTTGAGGAAATTTTTGGCAAAGGGTCATGCGTGGTGTGCCGTTCCTGCCAAGGAAGACCATGTGGACACCAAATCATCCCCTCTGAGACCACAGAGGAACAGAGATCATGGTCACAAGTCTATCAGAAGTCTGTGATTTTTGGAAAAAAACATTTTCTTTGTGTGCCCACCGCTAACTGACTCATTATCCAACCTTTAAGTCTTTAACAAAAAAAACAAAATTTAATTGTAGTTTACTGTAAATATATTAAATTGTATTTTGTACACCTGAAGGCAAGAAATGACCCTAGCCAATCAGAGACATGAAGACAATTATTTTTTGGGATAAAACAATAAGGCAACATTTTACAAAAGATGAAAAAATTAGTATTAGTAGTACTGTAGTATTGATTGGGATTAAAGATCCATTTAAGACCTCTGAAGGTAGTAATGTTGTACATTATGGACGGCATGACGTATCAGACCTAGAACACAATTAGTACCTAAATTCTCATTCAACCTACTTTTTGTAGGATTACATTTTTGACAAAAATGTGCAGCAACATTTTGCCCCAGTTTTTGTTGGATTCAATTTCCGATTAAAATTTGTGCCAAAATGTTGCCCTAATCCTCGTAGGATTCAGTCTTTGACAAAAATTTGCAACAAGATGTTACCCCTCTTTTTGTAAGATTCAGTTCTCGAAGAACATTTTCTCTAAAATGATGACCCACTGACTCCGTTTACTCTACTGCTCACTAGTGTTACCATATCTGAGTTATAATGTAGAAATATAGGGAAGCAACTACAAATGTGCGCTTCTTTTACCAACGGGGTAGCAAAAAAGATCACTTAGAATAATACATAATGTTGGATATAGAGAACATACAAACATTTTACTTATTGAATCAAAATATTTACATTCAACAACTTGGTGCTTTTGCAAACCGCTAAAAGGATGTACAAAGCAAACTTTAACCTGCTACCCAAAAATGAACAACAATTCTTCTCAACAAAAGAGGAGAAACATAACCTTAAAGGGAAATAATTTAATTTAGCATTGATTTAGCAAAGTAACTAAACAAAATACTAATATGATTCAGTTTAAGAGACTGTTCAAACTACAAGTGTTTACAAAGTACAAAGAAGAACAATTATCATAAATATCTTGAACCTTTAAAAAAAAAAGAGAGATAATGATTATTTATTAATTTAATATTTGTTTACTTACTTATGGTATATTTGTGTATTTATTTATACACTGTTCTGTTAAATACAGAGAACAAATAAATTGGATAAAAGGGATAGTATAAGCTATGCTTCTTCCTACTCCTTTTCGGGCGTGCTGTAATGAAACAACTGATAATATGTAAAGCATTACATTGTAATTGGAGTGTAAGCATGTTTGAAATAAACTGAAACTTTTTTTGAGATTTAGTTTTCGCCAAAATTTGCGCCAAAATTTTGAGGATTCACTTTTCAATGAAAATTTGTGCCAACATTTTCCCCTACTTTTGCTAAGACTCAGTTTTCCATGAAAACATGCATCAAAATCTTACCCCCCTTTTTGTAAGATTCAGTTTTCATAAATTCTTTTGTCAAATTAAAATGTATTTAAAATTTTTGCCAACATTTTGAGGATTCACTTTTTGCCAAAGGTTTGCACCAAATATTTTCCCTAATCCTGGTAGGATTCTGTCTTTGACAAAAATTTGCACAAGATTGTGTGTCACTTTTCATAAGACTCATTTATCGGTGAAAACATGCGGCAAAATTTTACCCCACTTTTCGTGAGATTCAGTTTTCTATGAAAACTTGCACCAACATTTTAACCTTCTTCTCATAAGATTTAGTTTTTTTACAAAATTTGCACCAACAATTTGAGGGTTCAACTGGCAATGAAAATGTGAGCGTACACTTTTCCCCACTTTTGGTAAGATGCAGTTTTCTATGAAAACTTGCGCCAAAATTTTTCCCCACTTTTTTTGCACACGTCAATATTTAAATTTGAGGATCCACATTTTGAAGAAAATTTACACCAACATTTTGAGGATTCACTTTTTGACGAAAAATGTTGCCCCACTCTTTGTAAATTTTAGTTTTCAATGAAAACGTGGAAAAATGTGCCAAATTTTTGTACTGCGTTTCAGATATCATCTCATTTATTGTACAGCAAAAGACAACAATACTTAACAAACTAGTCCTTTTGCGTCCATTTTCACCAATCATTCTGGGGATTTGAATGCCCAAATAAAAAATCCCAATCTCTGTACAACTGCAAAATAATCTTCCAGCCAAAACAAATTGTGTTTACCAGCACTTTGGTTAACAAGGTGATAAACACTGTCGAATGCCAGAAAGAACCTGTAGCGAAGTGCAAAGGTGTCTCTCCCCTCTTATTTCTCCGCTCATCGTTGTCTTCACCAACAATAGTCTTCAAAAAAGTGAAAAATTATGTTAAATGTTCAATCATACATTTCAGTCATCATTTATAAATATTTTGCAATTCTGTCTGCTTGTAAAACTATAATTGTTCTCTATCAAATGCGTTCTGTGTTCAACTGTGTGGGTGTCCTGAACAGATTAATTGGATTTACATTATTTCTTAAGGGAAATACTGAATAGGTTATCTTCTGATCAAACAGATTACTAATAACAACAAAAATTTCCATTGTAATACGCAAGAATTATGGTGGCCCTTAAGGGTAAAAAGGCTCAATAATTGGACAGGTGGACCATGGAAGCTTGTTTTTTTGGACAATTGTGACATTCCGGGTCACATTGTTCCACTCCGGTCCTGTAGATGGCAGTAGAGTACATTAAATACTCTACTGGGGTCGTCACACAAAAAATGCACCTTTTTATCCTGTCTGCTGTAGTTTTGAATAAAAAATATGTTGAAAGAAGGCCAAAATGCATACAAGACTTATGGCTATTAGATTTGCTACGTCGAAGATCCGTAGGAGGCAATGAAACAGGAAGGTAGGAGGCTCGAAAGTGAAACCGACCCAAATGGAAATCGGATGCATGCTTAGCCAAGATGCTGCCTGTCTGAAAGCTTCTGACCTTTGAGAATTAGGCAGGATGTGGAAATTGTTGCTGAGGAGGTTCTGAACGCACACCCACACACACACACACACACACACACACACACACACACAGGCTCACACTGTACATACTTCCTCCATGAGTTCATTGGTTCTGAGCTCAGGTGACAGTGCAAACACTAAATATGTTCTCCTAATATGGTGTGAAAGTCTTACATTTTTTAGCAACTTAAGCGACAAGAAAAAACTTGCATGCAACATTTGGCGCATTATCTCGAATGCAGAGCACGTATTTGACGAGTCGTTCAAAACTTACTGTTTTATGACTAAATCGGGACACCCGGGTAATCGCCTACGTTAATTCATCCATTTAATCACATCTGCTACAGCAAACTAAATTGAAAAAGAAAAGCAGCTAACATGTCAGGGTCTGATTAAATGCAGGACAAGTCGGAGGAGGTCTCAAGTGAATCAAGTGCTTGATTTGCTTCTGTGAGTGGCTCATAAGAACTCGAGTCAGTAAAATGAACTGAATTTCCTATCTCTTATGTGACTATTAGCATTGTCAAAAGTATCGATATTTTGACACCAAGTCCATAACAACTAGGGTTGTACGGTATACCGGTATTAGTATAGTACCGCGATACATATGAATCATTTTCAGTACTATACCGCTTCTGAAAAGTACCAAAATGTAAACAAACGCCATCAGTGGATCTACACCAAACATCCACTGTAATGATACCAAGTACAGTAGCGTATCTAGTCGATACTACTATGATTACGTCAATATTTTTTGGCATCACATCTGCTTTCGTTTTTTTTTTAATTTATATTATGTTTATAAACTCAGGAAATATGGACACATGAGAACTTTGAATACGATCAATGATCCTGTAACTACTTGGTATCGGATTGATACCCAAATTTGTGGTATCATCCAAAACTAATGTAATGTATCAAACAACAGAAGAATAAGTGATTATTACATTTTAACAGAAGTGTAGATAGAACATGTTAAAACAGAAAATAAGCAGATATTAACAGTAAATGAACAAGTAGATTAATAATCCATTTTTTACTGCTTGTCCTTAATAATTTTTACAAAATAATAGAATGATTAATGACACAATATGTTTCAGCATATTTCATATGTCAGCAGCTAAATTAGGAGCCTATGTTTGCTTACGTACCACTAAAAGACAAGTTGTCTCGTACAAACCCCGTTTCCATATGAGTTGGGAAAATGTGTTAGATGTAAATATAAACGGAATACAATGATTTTCAAATCATTTTCAACCCATATTAAGTTGAATATGCTACAAAGACAACATATTTGATGTTCAAACTGATAAACTTTTTTTTTTTTTGCAAATAATCATTAACTTTAGAATTTGATGCCAGCAACACGTGACAAAGAAGTTGGGAAAAGTGGCAATAAATACTGATAAAGTTGAGGAATGCTCATCAAACACATTGGAACATCCCACAGGTGTGCAGGCTAATTGGGAACAGGTGGGTGACATGATTGGGTATAAAAACAGCTTCCCAAAAAAATGCCCAGTCTTTCACAAGAAAGGATGGGGCGAGGTACACCCCTTTGTCCACAATTGCGTGAGCAAATAGTCAAACAGTTTAAGAACAACGTTTCTCAAAGTGCAATTGCAAGAAATTTAGTGAAATTTAGTGGTCCATAATATCATCAAAAGGTTCAGATAATCTGGAGAAATCACTCCACGTACGCGGCATGGCCGGAAACCAACATTGAACGACCGTGACCTTCGATCCCTCAGACGGCACTGTATCAAAAACCGACATCAATCTCTAAAGGATATCACCACATGGGCTCAGGAACACTTCAGAAAGCCACTGTCACTAAATACAGTTGGTCGCTACATCTGTAAGTGCAAGTTAAAGCTCTACTATGCAAAGCGAAAGCCATTTATCAACAACATCCAGAAACGCCGCCGGCTTCTCTGGGCCCGAGATCATCTAAGATGGACTCATGCAAAGTGGAAAAGTGTTCTGTGGTCTGACGAGTCCACATTTCAAATAGTTTTTGGAAATATTCGACATGGTGTCATCCGGACCAAAGGGGAAGCGAACCATCCAGACTGTTATCGACGCAAAGTTCAAAAGCCAGCAACCGTGATGGTATGGGGGTGCATTAGTGCCCAAGGCATGCTATAGATAATATCTTAGAATGTATAACAATTGAAATATGTCAGGAAAAAAGCAAAAACATATTCATCAGTTGTATATATAGATCACCTAAGTCAAGTATAGAAACATTTGAAGAATGGATCAAGGCTACTTACATGGACAATGGTCAAAGAATAATTTTCTTATGTGGTGACTTTAATATTGACTTATTGAACCCTAACAAGCAAAAGTCTATTGATGACTTCATTGATACAATGTACAGCATCAGTTTATATCCTAAAATCACAAAGCCAAGCAGAATTACAGGACACTGTGCCACGCTTATTGATAATATTTTTACCAATGATTTTGATAATAACACTACAAGTGGTCTACTTATAACCGATGTTAGTGATCATCTGCCAGTTTTTACAATATATGATGGAAACTACAAGAAGAACATGGAAGACAAAAGGACATTTCGAAGACCAAAATTGGAAGAAAGGATTCCAGACCCAGTTTCAATTGAGGACTATAATGATACCATAGAGCGAAATCCCAACTCCATGTTCCTCAGTAATGTGACACAGGAGGAAATAGTTACAATCGTGAAAAAATGTAAATCTAAGACTTCAACTGATTGTAACGAAATTGATATGGAAACGATAAAAAAGGTTATTGAAGAGATCTCAGGACCATTAATGTATATTAGTAACCTATCATTTCAAACAGGTACATTTCCAAACAAAATGAAAATAGCTAAAGTTGCACCAATTTACAAGACTGGCGACAAACATCAATTTACAAACTATAGACCTGTTTCCTTACTTCCACAATTTTCTAAAATCATTGAAAAACTGTTCAATAACAGATTAGAGAGTTTCATAAATAAAGATAGAATACTCGAAGAAAATCAATATGGATACAGAGCTAATGTTTCAACTTTGATGGCTTTAATTGAAATTACAGAAGAAATTACCAATGCTATAGATAATAAAAAATGTGCGGCCGCAGTTTTTATGGATCTAACTAAAGCATTTGACACAATTAATCACAATATTTTAATCAAAAAACTAGAACGATATGGCATCAGAGGGTTAGTCTTAAACTGGATAAGAAGTTATCTAATGAACAGGAAACAATACGTGAAGCTAGGCGAACACACCTCTACAATGCTAAATATATCCTGTGGTGTACCTCAGGGATCAATACTAGGACCTAAATTATTCAATCTATATATAAATGACATTTGTAAAGTTACAAAAGATTTAAAGTTAGTATTATTTGCGGATGATACAACAGCGTTTTGTTCAGG
Source organism: Nerophis lumbriciformis (assembly GCF_033978685.3). Classification (NCBI taxonomy): domain Eukaryota; kingdom Metazoa; phylum Chordata; class Actinopteri; order Syngnathiformes; family Syngnathidae; genus Nerophis; species Nerophis lumbriciformis. The sequence goes on from NC_084581.2 coordinate 9,691,589, forward strand.
AGAGAACACACAGAAGATACTACAAATAATAACAGAAGAAATTAACAAATTAAAAAGATGGTTTGACAAAAACAGACTATCGTTGAATCTCAGTAAAACTAAAATAATGCTATTTGGTAACAGTAGAAGAGAAAGTCAAACACAAATACAAATAGACGGAATAGAAATTGAAAGAGTAAATGAAACCAAATTTCTAGGTATAATGATTGATGATAAATTGAACTGGAAATCTCACGTAAAAAATATACAACATAAAGTAGCAAGAAACACGTCAACAATGAATAAAGCAAAACATGTTCTAGACAAAAAATCACTTCATATTCTCTACTGCTCACTAGTGTTACCATATCTGAGTTACTGTGTAGAAATATGGGGAAATAATTACAAAAGTACACTTCATTCATTAACGGTGTTACAAAAAAGATCAGTTAGAATAATACATAATGTTGGATATAGAGAACACACAAATCCTTTATTTATTGAATCAAAGATACTGAAATTCTACGACATAGTGAATTTGCAAACAGCTAAAATTATACACAAAGCAAACTATAACCTGCTACCCAAGAATATACAACAATTCTTCTCAAAAAAAGAGGAGAAATATAATCTTAGGGAGAAATGTAATTTAAAACATTTGTATGCACGTACAACACTTAAGACCTTCAGTATATCAGTATGTGGAATTAAATTATGGAATGGATTAAGCAAAGCAATCAAACAATGTACTAATATGATCCACTTCAAGAAACTCTTCAAACTTAAAGTGTTTACAAAGTACAAAGAAGAAGAACCATGATAAACATTCTGAATTTATTTAACTCATCCATTCTTTCATTCTTTCACTCACAAAATAATCTTACTTATCTCAACATATGAAATGTAACTTACTTCACCAATTATTATTTATTTACTTATTTTATGGAATGGCCTCAATCTCGTTACCTTGCGTAATGACAATAAAGCTGATTCTGATTCTGATTCTTATTGTGATTGCTTATGGAGTATATTGTGAATAAATTGAGAACAGGAAGTGAACAAAAGTTTTAGCAACTGTTATGTAAAAGAAAAGGGGTAGGATTAAATAAGCTCTGCTTCTTCCTACTCCTTTTCGAACATGTTGAAAAGAGAAACTGGAGATTGTGATGTATCATGTTGTATGCTTGCATGTTCGAAATAAACTCAAACTCAAACTCAAACTCAAACTTACACATCTGTGAAGGCACCATTAATGCTGAAAGGTACATACAGGTTTTGGAACAACATATGCTGCCATCTAAGCGCCGTCTTTTTCCATGGACACCCCTGCTTATTTCAGCAAGTCAATGCCAAGCCACATTCAGCACGTGTTACAACAGCGTGGCTTCGTAAAAAAAGAGTGCGGGTACATTCCTGGCCCGCCTGCAGTCCAGACCTGTCTCCCATCGAAAATGTGTGGCGCATTATGAAGCGTAAAATACAACAGCGTAGACCCCGGACTGTTGAACGACTGACGCTCTACATAAAACAAGAATGGGAAAGAATTCCACTTTCAAAGCTTCAACAATTAGTTTCCTCAGTTCCCAATCGTTTATTGAGTGTTATTAAAAGAAAAGATGATGTAACACAGTGGTGAACATGCCCTTTCCCAACTACTTTGGCACGTGTTGCAGCCATGAAATTCTAAGTTAATTATTATTTGGAAGAAAAAAAAAAAGTTTATGAGTTTGAACATCAAATATCTTGTCTTTGTAGTGCATTCAATTGAATATGGGTTGAAAAGGATTTGCAAATCATTGTATTCCGTTTATATTTACATCTAACACAATTTACCAACTCATATGGAAACAAGGTTTATATGTTCACTATTTTATTTAAGGACACATTTGCAATAAGAAACATATGTTTAATTTACCCTAAGATTTTTTTGTTAAAATAAAGCCAATAATGCAATTTTTTGTGGTCCCCTTTATTTAGAAAAGTACCGAAAAGCATCTAAATAATGTTGGTACCGGTACCAAAATATTGGTATCGGGACAACACTAATACCAACACGTAAAAAATATATCGACACCTGCTTTTTTCATTATCGTCAGTACCATCAATAAATGTATGAGCACTGAGTCAGCGCCAAAGAAAAACGACTGCTGTCTCTAATAAATGAGCAAGTGTTTCCATGTAATTATTTGCCACTAATGCTGATAAACATGTGATATTGTAAGAGTGTCAGTGTAGCATTACTGTAGGTGTGGCGTAACTGCTTCGAAACACACCTCATATGCGCCAGTGGCTTCATGTATTAAGCGTGCGTATGCACAAAAACCTGGCGCACACCCTTTTTCAGCGCAATGTTTACATGTATCAAGAGTGAATTAATCCTGGAAATGTGTGTTGCCTCACACCAACTTCATGGCTCACGTACGCACATCTGAGTTAAACGTATTCTTATTAATGTAACGTCTACGAATACCACTGGTAAAGAATAACACTACAACATGAGTTTCTTAAATATCAGGTCATTGTCCTCCAAAACGTTGTTAGTCAATGAGGTTATTAGAGACAATAATCTTTTCTTGATTGGTCTCAGTCAGTACGTGTCCATGCACTAAATTAGTCCGATTTCTCAAATAGTTCAGCTCTAAATAAGACTCTAAAACCCCTGGAAACACCTTAATTCCATTGTGTTCGGTTTTTGATGAATCAGACTAACACACCTGGATTATGCGATTGGAAACCATATCTCTCGAGGGGTTGTGTGCGCCAGAATACCCTTCGTACCGCGCATGCGCCAGTGTCAACACCCGGTATACAACCTAAAAGCAGATACCATTCAATAAAAACAGCAACAATTGTAATGAAGTGGAGACTGTTTATTTGCTTCACAACTTAAAAGAATTGAATATTTTGAAGTGCATTGATGGTAGAAAAAAAGAAGGTAGCAAAGGAAATGTAAAATGCCGGCTTAATTTGGACTCCCGAACGAAATACGAATGAGATGAAAGATAACGAAGCAGGTATATTAAAGGCGAATAATAAAGCGTACACAAGCCTCTTCACACTGTATTTGTCCAACTGATTAACTTTCCGCACAACTGGTAAGATAGTCCAGAACAATATATAGCAACCGTCCTCTGGATATCAGTCGGGGCATGAACGGTCTTTTCCTTCGGATTTAAAAATCCATCCATGAATCCAGAGAGCCTTATGAATGAACTTTGAGGTATTCAAAAGTTTTGTTTCCATGATTTTCGTCCGAAAAAACTCAGCCGGTCTTTCTTTGCATCGGACCTGCATTTGCCCAGGTACATTCCTGGTAGTAGTGTCATGTTTGTATTTGCAATCTAACATATTTTTTAGATGCTGTCTGCTATTTAACATCAGCATAGCCATTAGAGACACAATATTTGTAATATGTGCCATATTACGCGCTAAAATGAAATAAGGGCCCCCAGCGTATGACCTATAGTCGCATTAGAGAAAGTGCATGGACACATAGACTTCACATGTAGGTTTGAAAATACAAAAAAACAAACTATCAGACTAATTTAGTGCATGGAAATGTAGTGCGTAAGACTTGGTTAGAACCAAATATTTTTTTTCCGCTCAGCGAGGCATCTCCTAACTATAAGAGCCTGTCATATGTGTCTAAGCCATTTGCCAGTCAGATTCCTCAGGTTAGCCTCAATATCGGGAAACTGTTGCCCTAGGAATAAACTTGACTGTGGCTATTTTGATAAGCTGAACGTTGCAGGTGACGGACTCACCCGTCACTAAGGTGTGGAGGCCAGTAGACTAGTGTAAGACTAGCTAAAGGGTCTGTGGTTGGTTGGTTCCCCATGGATCGTACTCACACTTGATCTATTAATTCAACGATTAATTAATTTAACAATATTAATTAAATTTAACAATAGGCAGTACGGTGATAGAGGGGTTAGTGTGTGTGCCTCACAATAAGAAGGTCCTGGGTTCAATCCCCAGGCTCGGGGTCTCTCCCACTTCCAAAGACATGCACCTGGGGATAGGTTGATTGGCAATACTACATTGGCCCTAGTATGTGAATGTGAGTGTGAATGTTGTCTGTCTATCTGTGTTGGTGAGGTGGCGACTTGTCCAGGGTGTACTCCCGCCTTCCACGCAAATGCCGCTGGGATAAGCTCCAGCACCTCTGCGACTCCGAAAAGGGGTTAGCGGTAGGAAATGGATGGATGGATGGATAACCTAACAATTCAGTAACTGTACCTAATTGACATCCATTGCAGCGGTCACCCTGGAAGGAGGGCCCGACATAACTGATTCTTTGTCAAGGTCTTTTTCCCTATCTTACATTAATCTTTTTTTACCTTGGGGGTAATCAGAGTCACCCACATGTGCTCCCACATGTGCTCCCGCCTCTTCTAATGTTTTACATTTCATTGCAGCAACTACCTTTTCAAAGGGTTCAGCACAATTCTTTATCTCCCTTCCCCTCACCTGTTCTGGCCACGTCCACCTTCTTCCTTATGCAGTACCACTTATTTCTTTATTTGTTCCTGTGTGCGGTTCTCTGATTCTACAGAATTGACAGCCTTGCACAATTTATCCCACTCAGCCCTCTTTTGTTCGATGGAAACACTAAAGATCAGTGTGCCAAAGAGTATATTTTGGCACACCTTTACTTCAGCAAGAAGCTCCTCCAAATCCTTGTCGATGAATTGTGATTGTGCAGAGTGTGGGATCTCAGGCGCGTGACTAATTTAAATATGATTTAAATGGGGGCATGCACTCCAACGTGTGTGCTCAATTCCATGTTGATTGGGATGTACGAAAGAAATGTGCTTGAATAAATGCGTGCACACATGTTAATATGTCCAAATTTTTTTGTGCGTATGAAGTTTTTGGGATTTCAGCGTTTTTTAGTAGGAAATCTATGCAAGTCTTAAAACTTGAGGCTCCAGTTCTGCAGATGATGTCACACCAAGAGGGGGGCGACATATTTCGTCTGGCCAAGTAAGGGGGTCTTCAAAGTACAGTTAGTTGTCTACCTATTACTCAACAACAAATTAACATTATTGGAAATTACTGTTGGGTTCCTTTTCAGGAGCAACACATACATAAAGAGAATATTGTGGTTAGAGTGTCCGCCCTGAGATCGGTAGGTCGTGAGTTCAAACCCCCGGCCGAGTCATACCAAAGACTATAAAAATGGGACCCATTACCTCCCTGCTTGGCACTCAGCATCAAGGGTTGGAATTTGGGGTTAAATCACCAAATAATTCCCGGGCGCGGGCACCGCTGCTGCTCACTGCTCCCCTGTGGGGATGGATCAAATGCAGAAGATAATTTCACCGCACCTAGTGTGTGTGTGACAATCATTGGCACTTTAACTTTAACTTTAACTTATTTGTCAACATTTTGCTCATCTGGATACTATGGGTCCTTTAAAGCAGGGGTTACGGCACAGAGCCCAAATATGAACCGCCAGACCGTTAACTTCTTTTTACGCTTGTATGACAGTTAAGCATGCTTAAAAAGTGGTCACACATCATTAACGTCACTTTATTTTATATTACAGTAAAAGTACAGTGTGACTGACTTCTTTTTACACTTGTATGACAGGTGAGAAGTAATGTTAATGAATGTTAAAGAGCGCGATGGATGAGGTCAGCAAGCCGACCTCTACTTTAAATACATACACTAGATTGTAGGTACCTGCCTTGACTCACACATGAACTTGAAGTGCCATCCCATCCCTAACCCGTAGGGTTCAATATGATGTCGGTCCACCTTTTGCAGCTATTATAGATTCAACTCTTCTGGGAAGGCTGTCCACAAGGTTGCGGAGTGTGTTTATAGGAATTTTTCCACCATTCTTCCAAAAGCGCATTGGTGAGGTCACACACTGACCTCGAGAAGGCCTGGCTCTCAGTCTCCGTTCGAATTCATCCCAAAGGTATTCTATCGGGTACAGGTCAGGACTCTGTGCAGGCCAGTCAAGTTCATCCACACCAGACTCTGTCTTTATGGACCTTGCTTTGTGCACTGGTGCACAGTCATGTTGGAAGAGGAAGGGGCCTGCTCAAAACTGTTCCCACAAGGTTGGGAGCATGGAATTGTCCAAAATGTTTTGGTGTCCTGGAGCATTTAAAGTTCATTTCACTTGAACTAAGGGACCAAGCCCAACTCCTGAAAAACAACCACACACCATAATTCCTCCTCCACCAAATTTCAAACTCGGCACAATGCAGTCCGAAATGTACCGTTCTCCTGGCAACCTCCAAACCCAGACTCGTCCAACAGATTGCCAGATGGAAAAGAGTCATTCGTCACTCCAGAGAATGCGTCTCCACTGCTCTTCAGTCCAGTGGCGACGTGCTTTACACCACTGCATCCGACGCTTTACATTGGACTTGGTGATGTATGATTTAGATGCAGCTGCTAATTGGAAGGTCACATGAAGTTTGGAGCTCTGTAGCAACTGACTGTGCAGAAAGTCGGCGACCTCTTTGCACTATGCGCTTCAGCATCCGCTGACCCCTCTCTGTCAGTTTACGTTGCCTACCACTTCGTGGCTGAGTTGCTGTTGTTCCCAAACTCTTCCATTTTCTTATAATAAAGCCGACAGTTGACTTTGGAATATTTAGGAGCGAGGACATTTCACGACTGGATATGTTGCACAGGTGGCATCCTATGACAGTTCCACGCTTGAAATCACTGAGCTCCTGAGAGCGGCCCATTCTTTCACAAATGTTTGTAGAAACAGTCTCCATGCCTAAGTGCTTGATTTTATGCACCTGTGGCCGGGCCAAGTGATTAGGACACCTGATTCTCATCATTTGGATGGGTGGCCAAATACTTTTGGCAATATAGTGTATGTTACATGTCAAAAACATTTTTTGATTTTGCATTACAGTTTTACTACGGAGCAAATATCTTTTTTTTAAACTTGCAAAGCAATTCAGAACATTCACACATGACTTGTTAAGTTAAATTGGCCACGTGTCACATTGTTGAGGCTGCACAAGTGAGGGGTGGAAAATGAAAGTGTCATATTAACGAATAGCAATACGTCACCGCCTCAGGTTGCAGTGCCTCTTTAGTTTAGTGTGCACAGCATTTTCTGCATTTGAGCATACACCATTTTTTTTGTCAGGAAATCCACGCAACTCTTAATTGATGAGGCCCCTAGTTTGCCAGAGAATAAGATTTAGCAGAAATAATCTGTGATGCACTGTTGCCACTTTGTCACCATATTTAGCGAACAGACATACATATCAAAAGTGAAAGAGAGGTGTATCTTGCATCATGCATTTATTCTGTAATTACATACAAGCAGTCACAAAATTATTCACTGAGCGAGAGCATATATCCGCCACCACAAGCCCAGGGAGTGTGCATTACCACAGTGTGCAGAGAAACATTCATAAGTGTTCAACCCAACCTTTATCAATTCCATAAGTGGTATAAAAAAAAAAAACACAACTTAGAGACACTCATTTGACATCACTGTTTTACTTGTTTCACCAGGAAAGCAAAGTGTGGCTTTGGGCCATTTGCTGAACACAGAACTTTTCTATGGCACATTGTAGAAATACAATTTAAAAAAACATAGAAAATGGAAAAAAAATTGCAAAAAAAGGCATGATGTAAAGAGAACAGCCTGAAATGTTAATGCTAGTAATGAATAAAAACACAGATTTGTCTTTAAATATATGTTTTAGCCTTTGAATCCAGCCCCCCGTGACTCCGAGAGAGACAAGCTGTAAAAATTGGAAGGATGAATATGATGATGTCACATTACCACAATATTGAAAGAACAATATTTGTGACGATCTGTCACTTCTTTTCTGTTTGTTTCCTTATTTTGTATTAACTTCTTGTCTGTGCTCTTGTTTTGTTTCCACTTCCTGCTTGTCACGCTGAGCGCTGTTTGTTTCCTCACCTGCTGTTGATTGGCAGCCAGTCCACACCTGCTGCCAATCAGCATATGTTCTATTTATGCTTGTCTCGAGCACTCCTCAGCGCTCGAAGATCGCTTTATAGTTGGAACGTTTACATGCAAGACTGCTTCATTTCTGTTTTGAGTAAATTAAAACTCATCTTACCTGCTCTCCGTCTGCATCTTGAGGTCACTTAAACAGCAGCCATGTGAGTTCCTCACAATATTGTTTGTTTTGATATACTGAAAGGCTAAATACACTGCTGTTCTTTTTTACAATGTAAAATAGTTGAATATTGTTATTTATGACAACTTGAAGACTTCTATGGAAATACAAGAACCGAGACTCAGATTTCCCATGCCCGGACGCGGGTCACCGGGGCCCCCCTGTGAAGCCAGGCCCAGAGTTGGGGCACGATGCCGAGCGCCTGGTGGCCGGGCCTGTCCCCATGGGGCCCGGCCGGGCACATCCCAAAGAGGCAACGTGGGTTCCCCCTCCAATGGGTTCACCACCCATAGCAGGGGCCATAGAGGTCAGGTGCAATGTGAGCTGGGCGGCAGCCGAAGGCAGGACACTTGGCATTCTGATCCTCGGCTACATAAGCTAGCTCTTGGGACGTGGAATGTCACCTCGCTGGGGGGGAAGGAGCCTGAACTAGTGCGGGAGGTGGAGAAGTTCCGGCTAGACATAGTCGGACTCACCTCGACGCACAGCAAGGGCTCTGGAACCAGTTCTCTCGAGAGGGGCTGGACTCTCTTCCACGCTGGCGTCGCACGCAGTGAGAGGCGACAGGCTGGGGTAGCAATTCTTGTTGCCCCCCCGGCTCAAAGCCTGCACGTTGGAGTTCAGCCCGGTGGACGAGAGGGTAGCTTCCCTCCGCCTTCGAGTGGGGGGACGGGTCCTGACTGTGGTTTGCGCTTACGCACCAAACAGCAGTTCAGAGTACCCACCCTTTTTGGATACACTCGAGGGAGTACTGGAAAGTGCTCCCCCGGGTGATTCCCTTGTCCTACTGGGGGACTTCAACGCTCATGTTGGCAGCGACAGTGAAACCTGGAGAGGTGTGATCGGGAAGAATGGCCGCCCGGATCTGAACCCGAGTGGTGTTTTGTTATTGGACTTTTGTGCTCGTCAGAGATTGTCCATAACAAACACCATGTTCAAACATAAGGGTGTCCATATGTGCACTTGGCACAAGGACACCCTAGGCCGCAGTTCCATGATCGACTTTGTAGTTGTATCATCGGATTTGCGGCCTCATGTTTTGGACACTCGGGTGAAGAGAGGGGCGGAGCTTTCTACCGATCACCACCTGGTGGTGAGTTGGCTGCGATGGTGGGGGAGGATGCCGGACAGACCTGGAAGGCCCAAACGCATTGTGAGGGTCTACTGTGAAGTCTAGCAGAGTCTCCTGTCGGAGAGAGTTTCAATTCCCACCTCCGGAAGAACTTTGAACATGTCACGAGGGAGGTGCTGGACATTGAGTCCGAGTGGACCATGTTCCGCACCTCTATTGTCGAGGCGGCTGATTGGAGCTGTGGCCGCAAGGTAGTTGGTGCCTGTCGTGGCGGTAATCCTAGAACCCACTGGTGGACACCAGCGGTGAGGGATGCCGTCAAGCTGAAGAAAGAGTCCTATCGGGTTCTTTTGACTCATAGGACTCCGGAGGCAGCGGACAGGTACCAACGGGCCAAACGGTGTGCGGCTTCAGCGGTCACGGAGGCTAAAACTCGGACAATGGAGGAGTTCGGAGAAGCCATGGAAAACGACTTTCAGACAGCTACGAAGCGATTCTGGACCACCATCCGCCGCCTCAAGAAGGGGAAGCAGTGCACAGTCAACACCGTGTATGATGAGGATGGTGTTCTGCTGAACTCAACTGTGGATGTTGTGGATCGGTGGAGAGAATACTTCGAAGACCTCCTTAATCCCACCAACACGTCTTCCTATGAGGAAGCAGTTCCTGGGGAATCTGTGGTGGGCTCTCCTATTTCTGGGGATGAAGTGGCTGAGGTAGTTAAAAAGCTCCTCGGTGGCAAGGCCCCGGGGGTGGATGAGATCCGCCCGGAGTTCCTTAAGGCTCTGGATACTGTGGGGCTGTCTTGGTTGACAAGACTCTGCAGCATTGCGTGGACATCGGGGGCAGTACCTCTGGAGTGGCAGACCGGGGTGGTGGTTCCGCTCTTTAAGAAGGGGAACCGGAGGGTGTGTTCCAAGTATCGTGGGATCACACTCCTCAGCCTTCCCGGTAAGGTCTATTCAGGTGTACTGGAGAGGAGGCTACGCCGGATAGTCGAACCTCGGATTCAGGAGGAACAGTGCAGTTTTCGTCCTGGTCGTGGAACTGTGGACCAGCTCTATACCCTTGGCAGGGTCCTTGAGGGTGCATGGGAGTTTGCCCAACCAGTATATATGTGCTTTGTGGACTTGGAAAAAGCATTTGGCCGTGTCCCTCGGGATATCGGATATCGGACTGTCTGATTGTGGCAGTCCGCTCCCTGTACGATCAGTGTCAGAGCTTGGTCCGTATTGCCGGCAGTAAGTCGGACACGTTTCCAGTGAGGGTTGGACTCCGCCAAGGCTGCCCTTTGTCACCGATTCTGTTCATAACTTTTATGGACAGAATTTCTAGGCGCAGTCAGGGCGTTGAGGGGATCCGGTTTGGTGGCTGCAGGATTAGGTCTCTGCTTTTTGCAGATAATGTGGTCCTGATGGCTTCATCTGGCCAGGATCTTCAGCTCTCACTGGATCGGTTCGCAGCCGAGTGTGAAGCGACTGGGATGAGAATCAGCACCTCCAATTCCGAGTCCATGGTTCTTGCCCGGAAAAGGGTGGAGTGCCATCTCCGGGTTGGGGAGGAGACGCTGCCCCAAGTCAAGGAGTTCAAGTACCTAGGAGTCTTGTTCACGAGTGAGGGAAGAGTGTATCGTGAGATCGACAGGCGGATCGGTGTGGCGTCTTCAGTAATGCGGACGCTGTATCGATCCGTTGTGGTGAAGAAGGAGCTGAGCCGGAAGGCAAAGCTCTCAATTTACCGGTCGATCTAAGTTTTCATCCTCACCTATGGTCATGAGCTTTGGGTCATGACCGAAAGGACAAGATCACGGGTACAAACGGCCAAAATTAGTTTTCTACGCCGGGTGGCAGGGCTCTCCCTTAGAGATAGGGTGAGAAGCTCTGCCATCCGATGGGAGCTCAAAGTAAAGCCGCTGCTCCTCCACATCGAGAGGAGCCAGATGAGGCGGTTCGAGCATCTGGTCAGGATGCCACCCAAACGCCTCCCTAGGGAGATGTTTAGGGCACGTCCGACTGGTAGGAGGCCACGGGGAAGACCCAGGACACGTTGGGAAGACTATGTCTCCTGGCTGGCCTGTGAACGCCTCGGGATCCCTCGGGAAGAGCTGGACGAAGTGGCTGGGGAAAGGGAAGTCTGGGCTTCCCTGCTTAGGCTGCTGCCCCCGCGACCCGACCTCGGATAAGCGGAAGAGGATAGATGGATGGATGGATGGATGGATGGATGTTATTTATGAGGAAATTCTGTGCAAAAAGATGTTGAATCACAGTGCTCCTACTGTAAATACTTGACAATTTGAAACAGTTTTCAGTTAAATGGTGAATTTAAAAATACATACTTTATTGATATCGAAGTATTGAATAAATATTAAGAATCGTGCAAATTCATAGGCATTTTGTATCGACCATTGAAATTCTGGTATTGTGACAAAACTAGCAGCTCCTAATACTAATATAGCCTGTTGCAGTCCAATTAAAAACCAGTATGTCCAGCGCCCCCCGCGACCCCAAAGGGAATAAGCGGTAGAAAATGGATGGATGGATGGATGTCTAAATGTTTTTTTTTCCCATTTCATTTATTTTTATCTGTAACAAACACTGTAGGTTAAATATTAGAATTTCAGCTGAAATTGTCAAACTAAAGCTGGGTATACATGCTTTTACACTCGTTGACTTAACAGCGCCTCTGCTTGCCGTATCCAAGCTGCGCATTCTGCGTCAATTACCTTAAGAAGCAAACAATCCATTCCACCCAATCAGTTCATCACTATCGCCACCTACTAACCTCGGCATGCATATTGCAGCGCCGTCGTTGTTGATTGCACTTCAGTATCGACAGGGAAGCAAAGACGAGAATTACTGTACTGTGTTGTCAGCGTACAGTACGAGGCGAAGAGTATGCGTTTGGACGGGCTTATCGTGATGACTCATCCCTCCACCCCCCCACCGCTTTGCCAATGATGAGCTTAGCAGACATCAAGTCCACTTCCTCCTCACTCAACCAAAGCCGCCTCCTCTGAGCAGAAGGCCTGCAGCTTAAATTAGAGCTCTGGCAGGAGGCCATGTAAGAGTGGAGCAGACAGAACGATAGACGGCCATTCACACCTCTGGAGGTCTGAGTCAGAAGCTCCCAGAACTCCTTTCTCATTTTGTCCTTTGTAATGATTGCTCTTTGTTTGCCAGAGTTCCTTTTGTTCAGATATAGTAATAATACTAATGCTCGCTTTTGATTGATGCTGTCATTATGTCTATTATTGTGCTTGTGGTCCTCATGTAACAAGCTTGCTTATGCACAAAAACCTGGCCTTACGCCCTCAAGAAAGAACTTGACTTGGGGTGATTGTTCGGCCTTCGCCAACATTTGATTTTAACAATGTAAAAAAGATTTAAGGCAAGGACACAAAATTCCCCTTTTCACCAATGCATTTAATACTCCATATTAATATTTGTGAGGACGTAAATTAATCTATCTAGGCGATCGTTTTGCCACCTATTGCTATCAAAATGTGTTCCTGTAGGTCCTTGGCCATGTCAGGCGGACAATAGTAGCGGGTGGTCGACAGGCACTGACACCGGAGACAGAGGTGAATGTCACATATACGGCTGCTGCCACAAGAAGCTCTACTGTGTTGTATTAATAAATTGAATAGTCAAACAAGAGTGAAAGTCTTTTGTATCCTCTGTGACAGTGGTTCTCAACCTTTTTTCAGTGATGTACTCCCTGTGAACATTTTTTTAATTCAAGTACCCCCTAATCAGAGCAAAGCATTTTTGGTTGAAAAAAAGAGATAAAGATGTAAAATACAGCACTATGTCATCAGTTTCTGATTTATTAAATTGTATAACAGTGCAAAATATTGCTAATTTGTAATGGTCTTTCTTGAACTATTTGGAAAAAAAGATATAAAAATAACTAAAAACTTGTTGAAAAATAAACAAGTGATCCAATTATAAATAAAGATTTCTACACATAAAAGTAATCATCAACTTAAAGTGCCCTCTTTGGGGATTGTAATAGAGATCCATCTGGATTCATGAACTTAATTCTAAACATTTCTTCACAAAAAAATAAATCTTTAACTTCAATATTTATGGAACATGTCCACATGTCTCAGCTGGATTACTGCTACGCTTTAACCAAGCCTCCATTGTTTTCTACATCGATAGTTGATTGACAGTTGGTGCCGTGTGGCACCGCCAGTTAGGGTCAAACCATCATGGCATGGGGGAAACTCTGGGTTTATGGTAATGAATGGAATTGCCTACTTGATTTGATGTTCTTACATTCATATTTTGTTGAATAAATATATTTATTAAGGATTTTTGAATTGTTGCTATTTTTAGAATATTAAAAAAAAATCTCACATACCCCTTGGCATACCTTCAAGTACCCCCAGGGGTACGCGTACCCCCATTTGAGAACCACTGCTCTGTGATATGCTGGCGTGTTTACATTGAAAAGAGTGCAAGATTACATAATGTTGTTTGCTGGCACTGAGCGTTGTGTTTGGAGAGAGACACATGAAGTGGTGAGGGGGAAGGGACTACTTGCTTAATGCTTGTATTCTGTGGCGGGAATGCTTCCTGGAAGTGAAAAACTGTGGTGGTTAACTAAGCCAAGATGTACTGAGTACACAAGGGGTCTAGATCTTCCTGCAAAAAGCAAATATGTGCAAAAACGTCGGTCGCATTCCCAGACATATCGAACTATTATTGTGCTCCAGACATCATTCTACACGACAAAACAGAAAAAACCTGGAACGGCGTGGAGGTCTACAACTTCTTTGTGTGTGGCTGGGTCAAAGAAATTGATATCAAGACTCTCCCGTCATTAGTGGATTGGTACTTACCGTATTTTCCGCACTATAAGGTGCACCTAAAAACCTCCAATTTCCTCAAAAGCTGACAGTGCTTGCATTGTTTTCGGATGTACAAATCGTTCTTATTGCGAAAAAGATAAACGTTTCTTCAGAGTTCCTCGAGAGGTAATCAAGAAGGGCGGAAGAGTGCAAGATTTGTGCAGTGATTACTTCTTTAAAGATGTATTTGATATACTTTTAACTTTAAATATTTTCTACATAATATATTATCTTGATATTATTTGTATTCTATCTTGTTTCGGAGTTCTTAAAACGCAGTTTTGCCACAAGTTTTTCGTAAAGCACCAACTGTGCGAGTGTAAATAAAAGAAATCAAATGTGAGAAAAACCTAAAAGAGTTAAGCTTTTACCAAAGGCAGCAATCATAAATGAATCTTTCAGCACATACACAATATTGACATACAGGTAAAAGCCAGTAAATTAGAATATTTTGAAAAACTTGATTTATTTCAGTAATTGCATTCAAAAGGTGTAACTTGTACATTATATTTATTCATTGCACACAGACTGATGCATTCAAATGTTTATTTCATTTAATTTTGATGATTTGAAGTGGCAACAAATGAAAATCCAAAATTCCGTGTGTCACAAAATTAGAATATTACTTAAGGCTAATACAAAAAAGGGATTTTTAGAAATGTTGGCCAACTGAAAAGTATGAAAATGAAAAATATGAGCATGTACAATACTCAATACTTGGTTGGAGCTCCTTTTGCCTCAATTACTGCGTTAATGCGGCGTGGCATGGAGTCGATGAGTTTCTTGCACTGCTCAGGTGTTATGAGAGCCCAGGTTGCTCTGATAGTGGCCTTCAACTCTTCTGCGTTTTTGGGTCTGGCATTCTGCATCTTCCTTTTCACAATACCCCACAGATTTTCTATGGGGCTAAGGTCAGGGGAGTTGGCGGGCCAATTTAGAACAGAAATACCATGGTCCGTAAACCAGGCACGGGTAGATTTTGCGCTGTGTGCAGGCGCCAAGTCCTGTTGGAACTTGAAATCTCCATCTCCATAGAGCAGGTCAGCAGCAGGAAGCATGAAGTGCTCTAAAACTTGCTGGTAGACGGCTGCGTTGACCCTGGATCTCAGGAAACAGAGTGGACCGACACCAGCAGATGACATGGCACCCCAAACCATCACTGATGGTGGAAACTTTACACTAGACTTCAGGCAATGTGGATCCTGTGCCTCTCCTGTCTTCCTCCAGACTCTGGGACCTCGATTTCCAAAGGAAATGCAAAAGTTGCATGGTTGGGTGATGGTTTGGGGTGCCATGTCATCTGCTGGTGTCGGTCCACTCTGTTTCCTGAGATCCAGGGTCAACGCAGCCGTCTACCAGCAAGTTTTAGAGCACTTCATGCTTCCTGCTGCTGACCTGCTCTATGGAGATGGAGATTTCAAGTTCCAACAGGACTTGGCGCCTGCACACAGCGCAAAATCTACCCGTGCCTGGTTTACGGACCATGGTATTTCTGTTCTAAATTGGCCCGCCAACTCCCCTGACCTTAGCCCCATAGAAAATCTGTGGGGTATTGTGAAAAGGAAGATGCAGAATGCCAGACCCAAAAACGCAGAAGAGTTGAAGGCCACTATCAGAGCAACCTGGGCTCTCATAACACCTGAGCAGTGCCAGAAACTCATCGACTCCATGCCACGCCGCATTAACGCAGTAATTGAGGCAAAAGGAGCTCCAACCAAGTATTGAGTATTGTACATGCTCATATTTTTCATTTTCATACTTTTCAGTTGGCCAACATTTCTAAAAATCCCTTTTTTGTATTAGCCTTAAGTAATATTCTAATTTTGTGACACACGGAATTTTGGATTTTCATTTGTTGCCACTTCAAATCATCAAAATTAAATGAAATAAACATTTGAATGCATCAGTCTGTGTGCAATGAATAAATATAATGTACAAGTTACACCTTTTGAATGCAATTACTGAAATAAATCAAGTTTTTCAAAATATTCTAATTTACTGGCTTTTACCTGTATATATTTTGATAAAGAGGGGGAAAACACGTACTCGTAAACGATGCGTGCAACAACATCAAACATGGCAATAGACACAAAGTTAGATTTTGTTGACTCGTTTTGAGTGGACCGTAAATCTTTCCTGTTTGACAAGCTTTACACTGACTTCTTCAAAGTAGTTTCCTTTCTATAGTATTGTCCCTCGAAAAAGCAGAATAATATAAGTAACATTTACTAATAAAGCAGACCATCTTAACCAGAATATTGAAAAAACGGTAGAAGGAGCATATTTTGGATGCTGTGTATTATTGGCCAGCAGGCGATCGTATGATATGAGATCCAACAGATGTCTTTCCAGCACCTGTGCAATATGCCAGGATGTAATAAGTGGCGCCGTTATGAGGGGGAGCGGCCCGAGAAGCAATCTCTTCAGACGGGAGATAAGATCGCACTTTTGGGGGGAAAAAAACAAAGGAGCACAATATCAAATATGATATTCTCTTGCACTCTGGATAGCAAACACTACTGCTACTATTCTCATCAATTCAAACCTAAATATTCAGCTTGAATAAAATTCCAAAACTTGCTTGCCAAACATTGTTGGGTAAAAAGCTGGCAAGAAATGTGTGCCTTTCTTTTAGTTAAGCATGATGGTGGTAGTGTGCACGAATGCTGCCGGCACTCGGGAGCTATGGTTCATTGAGCTGAAACATTAACTCCAACATGTACTGTGACATTTCTGACACAGAAACTTGGCTGTGTGACGGTTTTCCAACATGATAAGGAGCAAAAGAGAGGGACAGATAAAGTTGAGAGAGTGGACAAGTTTGTCTGCCCTTTGTTTTTGTTGTTGGTTTATTTTTTTTGACAGGGGTGAAAAGAAATATGGTAAAAAACAACAACAAAAAATGTCCACTGGAGAAGACGCTGCTCAAACGCTGTGCATTGGGACCGGCGATCGGAAGGGTGCCCCCTTTTGAATGAAGAAGCGCATGTAAAATGTCAGTGAATCCATGACAGGACGCTTCATATGAAATTTTACTGCAAACGGATTCCTTGCCTCCTCCTGCTCCATCACTGGTAGGACTATAATGGCAAATTTCCCTGGGAGTTCCCAAAGCACCTCTGTGGTGTGCTGTGTTAGTGCTGGGCTCGTTAACAGAACTACTGAGTTCAAATTGTTACCTGACAGGTGTCAGGAAATCCATCCATCCATCCATTTTCTACCGATTGTCCCTTATGGGGTCGTGGGGGGTGCTGGAACCCATGCCAGCTGCACACGGGCGGAAGGCGGGGTACACCCTGGACAAGTCACCACCTCATCGCAGGGCCAACACAGATAGACAACATTCACACTTACATTCACACACTAGGGCCAATTTAGTGTTGCCAATCAACCTATCCCCAGGTGCATGTTTTTGGAGGTGGGAGGAAGCCAGAGTACCCGGAGGGAACCCACGCAGTCACGGAGAGAACATGCAAACTCCACACAGAAAGATCCCGAGCCCAGGATCGAACCCAGGACCTTTGTATTGTGAGGCACACGTACTAACCCCTGTGCTGCCCTGATTACATTTATGTTTACATTTTGTTGAATTTGTTATTTTGCACCAAAAAATCCATTATTTCCCAATTTATTTGTCCGAAATTTGTTTTAGTACAAAATATGCATCAAATTGAATTCAAGTTTGATTAAAAAAGTATAAAAGTATACATTAATAAAATAGTATGTGTGTGTGGTGGTGGTGGTGGGTGGGGCTCAAAATGAAGTAACATTCTGCCTAGGGCCCCCATTTAGCCAGGCCAGCCCTGTTCAGGAGGATGTCCACCCGTTAAAATGATGATGACACCCTCGGGACATAACATAAACTACAAATATGGCGGCAGGCGTTCTTCTCTCACTCCCGTCAAGATGTTGCTGGGGAGATTTGTCAGTGTTGCAACATGGCGGGTCATTTCTTTCTGCAGGAAACGAGTCGACTTTTTCCAAGGCTGCAATAATTACATCAGCCGTGTGTTGTTAGCATCCTTGCCCTGTGTTGTGTTGTTGTGGAGAGGCTAATTAGATTCGAGAGAGAATGAAATCAAATGAACGTGCGGGTACCAGGGAAGGACACATCACCTGCAGTTCTGGTGTGTTTATCGCCAACATCGTGAGCCATGAGGGCCATCTTTGAAACGCGAGCTTTCTTTACACACAAAACACGCAGGAAGCGGCGAGGTCAGCAATTGGACTTGTCGCCTTGCAAGTTGCAGGTGGGCATCATCTATAGTGAGAAAAGACCGGCTGAGGTGTTCTCATCTTCCACATTATCTCCTGATCGTGCACACACTGCACAGATAACATAGAGGACAACATTCTACTGTATATTACACATTTGTTGGATTTCTATAGAAGTTTTTCCCACAGGAAGTGAACTGTCTGTTCCAGGGTCAAGCCCTCGCCACCATAAAATCTTTAGTAACCGTGCAGGCTACTACAGTTTGTTTTAAGTCCCCTTAAATAAATGAATTATATTTCAGCTGAAATTAAAAAAATATTGATAAACAGTAAAAATTTTGAAATATGGTTTTGGACAAGGCATGTTTGTGTTTCTTAAAGGGGAACATTATCACAATTTCAGAATTGTTAAAACCATTAAAAATCAGTTCCCAGTGGCTTATTATATTTTTCGAAGTTTTTTTTTAAATTTTACCCATCACGCAATATCCCTAAAAAAAGCTTCAAAGTGCCTGATTTTAACCACCCGTCCATTTTCCTGTGACGTCACATAGTGAAGCCAACACAAACAAACATGGCGGAAAGAACAGCAAGCTATAGCGACATTAGCTCGGATTCAGACTCGGATTTCAGCGGCTTAAGCAATTCAACAGATTACGAATGTATTGAAACGGATGGTTGTAGTGTGGAGGCAGGTAGCGAAAACGAAATTGAAGAAGAAACTGAAGCTATTGAGCCATATCGGTTTGAACCGTATGCAAGCGAAACCGACGAAAACGACACGACAGCCAGCGACACGGGAGAAAGCGAGGACGAATTCGGCGATCGCCTTCTAACCAACAATTGGTATGTGTTTGTTTGGCATTAAAGGAAACTAACAACTATGAACTAGGTTTACAGCATATGAAATACATTTGGCAACAACATGCACTTTGAGAGTGCAGACAGCCCAATTTTCATCAATTAATATATTCTGCAGACATACCCTCATGTCAGCAGGCCAGGGAAGCCAGGGTCGATATTTTTCTCTTGATCATCTTCGGGACGGTGTGAGCCAAGACATCCAGGGGGGTTTAGCTCGCTCATCTGCGGGAACAAACTGCCGCCATTGCTTGCCGTGCTACCGAGGTCCTTTGTCCCTGAATTGCTCACACACTCCGGCAGATTCAATGGGGGTCTGGCGGCAGATTTCCTTGACTTTATCGTTGGAAATGCATCTGCTTTGAGTGTCGCAGGATATCCACACATTCTTGCCATCTCTGTCGTAGCATAGCTTTCGTCGGTAAAGTGTGCGGAACAAACGTCCAATTTCTTGCCACTTTCGCATCTTTGGGCCACTGCAATTTGAATCCGTCCCCCCGACAACACACCGACGAGGCATGATGTCTCCAAAGTACGGAAAACAGTCGAAAAAAGGGAAAAAACAGCTGTTTTGACCCGGTGTTTGAGAAAATGGCGGATTGCTTCCCGATGCGACGTCACGTTGTGACGTCATCGCTCCGAGAGCGAATATTAGAAAGGCGTTTAATTCGCCAAAATTCACCCATTTAAAGTTCGGAAATCGGTTAAAAAAATATATGGTCTTTTTTCTGCAACATCAAGGTATATATTGACGCTTACATAGGTCTGGTGATAATGTTCCCCTTTAAAAGTTCTCGTTTGTGCAAAAGCGGCTTACTAACGATGTTATTAGAGTAATATGTGTCCCTAATCCCTGTTTATGAGCATGAGAAAAATATTTCATCTCGTGTATAAACCTCCTTCCTCAGGCTTCACCACACATCTTAAAAATGCAGCTCTGCCCACTATATGTCAGTCAGCCACAGACGTGGGAGCTTTTGTGTACGGTCAAACACACACACACACAAAATGACTGGGCTTACTTTAGCGCCGTCATGTCTCCCTCCTAAACATGACGTTGTTGTTGTCAGGTTTGTCACTGACAGTTTAGTTATGTTTTGGTTTTTCCTCTGTTTGTTTTTATTTCCTGTCAGCGCTCTTATTTTGGTTCAGTTTTCTGCTTTTCTCCCTAAGCGCTGTTTCCCCTCAGGTGCTGCTCATTGGCACCTGGCCACACCTGGTGTCAATCAGCCAGCTGCTATTTAGACCTGCTTTGCCCTCCAGTCAGGGCTGGAGTATTGTCGTTGTCGTTGTAGCTGTAGCTACTACCTGTATGCTGAATCCGGATAGCTCTTAGCCGTTTCCTGTATGCTGTGAGCTGTCCTGTTTTCCTGGTATCCTGTTTCCTGTCTCCGAGTTCCTGGTTTGTGTTTTACCTTTATTTTGGACATTTAATTATGTTTTCCTGCACCAAGCCTGCCGTCTCTGCATCTTGGGGTTCGTCACCAATACTTTGTGACAGTTGTATGCCATATTGGCATTGGTTGTTGCAGTGATAAAGTACACTAGAGAGACACACGCTCTGTCAAAAACAGTTCATTAGCATTAAAGGGGTCATATTATGATTTTCTTTGGTCAAAATGTTGCCTAGATTATATTTTACAGACCATCTTCAAGCCGCTTTTTGAAAGTCTCTTCAGGATGCGCCGTCTTGTGGGCAGTCTTATTTATGTGCCTCCACTTTGGCTGTGTCTTCTCCCCATCAGCCTTGTTGTCACTTTTAGCGCTTCCAAATGGAGTCTCCTGACAGACATACTCTAAGTTAGAACTAAACGCTACTTTGTATTATAAATGGCAACAACGGAGGATGCATGTGCATGTACAAACCAGTCTGCCCCACATCAAGAGAATAGAGAAAAATAAAGAACTTACAGCGTCGGACTCACGCAAAGCTCTTCTGGTAAATCTCTACCATATATGGACATATCCACTGACGTCACATGTTGAATAAACGTCACGGGTATTGTAAATTCCAATTCATTTGGAGGAAGTATCAGGCCTCGAATTTGAACTTTTTAAGGTCAAGGCAAGTGTTGCCTTAAAGGAGGGCTCATATTTGAGGGCACCATTGCAAGTTAGAAGGGCACCAAGGCAAACATTATTTATATATATATAAAATAGATATAAAAAAGAATGTTCATGTATGAGATCTAGGGCTGCCAATTATGGCCAAAGTAATAATTAAGATTATTGTTATCAATATTGAAATCATGATTACAGATTGTTAGGTAAAGCAGTGTTGGGGTGTGAATATAATACCATCATGTAATTTGTAATGTCTACTAAAAAGACTATAAATAGACGTTATCCTTATATTTATAGACAAATATTAGGTTTTTTTATTCTTTAATAACATCAACTTGTCAGCTTTTTGTCATTACATGATGCCTTTATCTCTATTTTTACATTTTGATAGAGAGAGTTTTTATTTATTTATTTTTTTAAATGATGTACATTGATATGTAGATATAGATGCTGCATCGGGACAGATCCATTAAGAGTTTGAGCAGAAATATGTTGTATAGGAAATAACTATACACAATAAAACATTAACAAAATGATGTGTCACATGAATGATTTTTGAAGTAACACCTTAGTTACATGAAAAAAACACAATTAATGTAAAAAAAAACCTTGCGTTTACTTTTTGATATCAAAATAAAACACAAAGCAGTTTGGCTAATAAAGATGCAGTCTAATAAACAAGTTTTGTTCTTCTCCAACGCCTCCCTAGTGTTTCAGTACAACAGTTTGGCCAACAAAAAAAACCCCGGAGTGAGCCCTCTCACATCGAATAAACAATCTTCACAGCCTGCGTTCAATTCGATGAGATGACAAAACATTTTAGCCAGTATTGATGTTATTTGAAAACTGATACAGTTTGCAGTTAAATAAAAGAGGAGTGAACGTCCTAGTAAACAAAGTAAAGACTTTATAAACAAGTTGTGACAATGTTCACAACACATCTCCTACTGCAAAACATCAAATAGTTTTCTCCTACACTGTATACTTTTAGTGTGGGGACAAGTGTGTCTGTCTCCAATATTGTCCACACCTGTCTCCATCTAAACACAGCAGTGCGCTCTTAAACGCACGGCGGGAAGAAAGGGAAAATGACGTTAAACCAAGTGCTTGGCTCCGTTTACTCCGAGGGGAAATCTCCGCAGCAAAGTCTGTGTCGTTGGTCCGTCATGTTTATCCAGCCAAACACCGCTAGTGTGCATGCGCCTGACTTCGTGTTGCCGAAAATGCATTAATAAATTACGTTTTTTGCGTAATTAAAAAATTAAACGGTGTTCCTAACTATCGCAAATTATCATTATACCGTTTACTGTTACATCCCTCGTCCATTAACAGGTAAAAAGTAAAGGGCGGTCACGGCATGTTCTTGCCGCAAATATTGGTAAATTTTTTCAGGCATTATGACGAAAGACAGAGGGTGGTCGCGGCCATACTTGCCAACCCTCCCGGATTTTCCGGGAGACTCACGAAATTCAGTGCTTCTCCCGAAAGCCTCCCGGGACAAATTTTCTCCCGAAATTCAGGCGGACCTGAGTGACGTGTCGACAGCCTTTTTTCACGCCTTTACCACAATATAAACAGCGTGCCTGCCCAATCACGTTATAACTGTAGAATGATCGAGGGCGAGTTCTTAGTTTCTTATGTGGGTTTATTGTTAGGCAGTTTCATTAACGTCCTCCCAGCGCGGTAACAACACACAACAACAGCAGTCACGTTTTCGTCTGCCGTAAACAGCAATGTTGTGACACTCTTAAACAGAACAATAATGCCATGTACTGTACATGCATATGTGACAATAACATCTACGGCTTTTAGAGAGTGCAGTGCACAACTGCGCACACAACAAGGAGACGAAGCAGAATGCATCATCAGAGAGGGTGTTCAGCATGGTTAGAAAAATAGTGACAGAGAATATAACAAGGATGGACAATTCAACCCTTATCTCAACAATGAGTAGATGAGTGTTATGTATGTGTATATGTGTAAATAAATGAACACTGAAATTAAAGTATTTCTCTTATTTATATATATA
Source organism: Nerophis lumbriciformis (assembly GCF_033978685.3). Taxonomy (NCBI): domain Eukaryota; kingdom Metazoa; phylum Chordata; class Actinopteri; order Syngnathiformes; family Syngnathidae; genus Nerophis; species Nerophis lumbriciformis. The sequence goes on from NC_084581.2 coordinate 9,714,805, forward strand.
TATATATATATGTATATGTATATATGTATATATATATATATATATATATATATATATATATATAATATAGCTAGAATTCACTGAAAGTCAAGTATTTCCTATATATATATATATATATATATATATATATATATATATATATATATATGAAATACTTGACTTGGTGAATTCTAGCTGTAAATATACTCCTCCCCTCTTAACCACGCCCCAACCACGCCCCACCCCGCCCTTTAAAGCTATGAACATATACTAAAATCCTATTTGAAACTCGATATTTCAGCATCAAGGCTTGATTTTGGACAACAAACTAAAATACGCAACACAACACTGCCCTACACAAAGTAACACTGCCAACTAGTTGCCTGGCATGAATACTGCAGCTTCTCTTGTTGCCATGTTAACATGTACTGCTGCATTCGTATGAGCGAGCAAGTGTTAAGTATCTTGAGTGCAAATGTGTGCTAAACCCAGCGACCATCAGATTTGCTGTGGCGTGCCAGCTTCCGTTGGCCAAATATGTTGGAAAGGCATCATTACTGTCACCGCTAAGGCCTCTTATGCTACTTTCTGTGACAGTAATCACAGGCCATTCAATGCTGTCTTTTTTTGTTTTTTTGTTCTGTTTTTTTTTCTTGCTGTCAGGTTTCAGGCTATTTGGCTCGCAGCAAATATCTTTTGAGAGCAGAAAGAGTGTCAATTATTATCTTAAATAGCTGCTTTATCCCCATTATGTATGGAAAATTGCTACAGCAAACGTTTTGGATCCACTTCTCGTCACGCAATTGTTTCTTAATCTGATCGCCGCTGTCCTCAATCTGCTGTGGCCTACATTCTCATTTGATCAACTTTTTATTAACGCTGCTGTCTATTTGGATTTGTTATTACAAAGGCAACCTGGACCGACTTATCCTGCTTACTCTGGACACCCTTTGCTGTTGTCATGAGTGATGAGTGATGTGATGTGAGAATTGTCAATTTGCACCTGCCTTGGTGTGTGTGTGCGTGTGTGTGTGTGTGTGTGTGTGTGTGTGTGTGTGTGTGTGTGTGTGTGTGTGTGTGTGTGTGTGTGTGTGTGTGTGTGTGTGTGTGTGTGTGTGTGTGTGTGTGCAAGCTACAAAACAGGAAGCTCACCAACATTGCATCGTCCAGGAAACAGTGCTCAGGTGTTAACTTGTCAGTGCCAGAGGTGCCTTTCATTAGCCTCCATTGGTGCATGTTGTACAGGACTCGACCTGTCGGCTTAAGATACGTTTGCATTTCACTTAGTTACGTCTCACGTAACTTGTAAATACGTTTCGCCAAAGATAAAACACTAATGTACTATACCACTGGCGCTACAATGTGTCGACTTATTTAATGTAGCATAAGCAATAAATACTTTTTATGCATGTTTCTTGCCTTGCTGGGGTGAAAATGGTAAACAAAAAACTGCCAATTGAGAATGTACTATTTTGATAGCTAGTTTTTCATTTTGACTGCAATCTTACTTGTCTAATCAATGTTTTTCAAGCTTTAATGTTCATAAACATCATGCCATAAAACACAAACTGTAAAAATAATTACTTATTTCATTGTCAAATAAATACCCACACAAGATAACGTGACATAAAACAGCCTAATAAAACTGTTTTGCCATGATTCCACCCGACCTAAAATGTATGAATTAGTGTTGTTCCGATACCAATATTTTTGTACCGGTACCAAATTTATTTCAATACTTTTCGGTACTTTTTGATACTTTTCTAAATAAAGGGGATCACAAGAAATTGCATTATTGGCTTTATTTCAACAAAAAATCTTAGGGTACATGTTTCTTATTGCAAGTTTGTCCTTAAATAAAATAGTGAACATACAAGACAACTTGTCTTTTAGTAGTAAGTAAGCAAACAAAGGCTCTTAATTTAGTCTGCTGACGTATTCAGTAACAAATTGTGTCATTTTGCATTACTAAGAACAAGTGGTAGAAAATGAATTCATAATCTACTTGTTCATTTACTGTTAATATCTGCTTACTTTCTCTTTTAACATGTTCTATCTACACTTCTGTTAAAATGTAATAGTCACTTATTCTTCTGTTGTTTGGATGCTTTACATTAGTTTTGGATGATACCACAAATTTGGCTATCAATCCGAAACCAAGTAGTTACAGGATCATACATTGGTCATATTCAAAGTCCTCATGTGTCCAGGGACATATTTCCTGAGTCTATAAACATAATAATAAAAAAAAAAAAACGAGAAAAGATTTTGTGATGCTAAAAAATATCGATGTAATCATAATAGTATCGACGAGATACGCTCCTGTACTTGGTATCATTATAGTGGATGTTAGGTGTAGATCCACCAATGGCGTTTGATGCCGGTGAGCTACGGTGTGTAGTGAAGCATGTTTAGCTATTCCTCGTCCTGCAGGGATGATACTTGTAAGAAACATACTTTATTTGTCGCCATGGAGACCAGGATTAGTGATTTGGAAGTAGCTACAACACTGCAGACTGGGGATGGACTTTAGCCGCTGGCTAGCTAGCCATGTCTTAAAGCACCTCTTCACCTTTATCGTTAGTTTTTAAGCCAAAATGCGTCTGTTCTCCTTTTTCTGTCTACACACTGTGTCTGCTTGTAAGTACTCCGTGATTGTGCGCTGTCGAACATGCTTGTCCGCTTGTATACCAGCAATGACACGACGTGACGACGACGGGGGCGCGGTGGGGTGGCGGACCGGTACTTTTCAGAGGCGGTATAGAACCGAAAATGATTCATTTGTATCGCGGTACTATACTAATACCGGTATACCGTACAACTCTAGTATGAATACCTTGACGTCATATTTAACCAAATAATAAGACATCGTAACTTAACGCTGGCACTTCAAGTCGAGATTGACAGGTAAAAGTGACGATTGTACGAAAATAAGCTTCATGTTTATTCATGTCACACCATAAACAAATAATAGACAATGAAAACGACTATTTTTGGACAAATGAGGATTCACAACCTTATTGTTTTGAAGCTGAATTCACGGAGGATAGAAGGGAGCACAAAGAGAGTGTGAAACGTCGGAGCAGACAGAAGCCGAGAGAGTGATGTCGGCGGGACTTGACGCTGTAAATGTGGAATTTGGAGCCAAGCTAGGCCGACATAAGAGGCGTGCATACACTATATCCACAGGAAAAAACAATTCCCTGGCCAGCTGAACCAAACCGACATCTGTCCATCGAGTGAGTCACTATAATATTGATCATGATACATGCAGCGCATCATGCTTCTTATTAACTACATACACTGTTGAACTAGCTGTGTACAAACAAAACATGAAATTTGGGCTAATATTTTACCGATACTGTAATATGATTGTTCATGTTTTTGAGCCAGTACAGATTAGTTTCCTATTGCATGGTGTTGTGCATTAAAAAACTCAAATGCATTCAGCTGCTGACGCAAAAGCTATCTTACGGCTAATGCCAATTAGCATACCGTCGCAAGGTGATGTATTAATACGCTAGAAAAAGAGTTATTCAGTGTTCGCTCTCACAATAACAATGTTGCTACAGCTTGGTTATTATACAGGTTACGAGACGTAAATGAAGTACTGTCTGCGTTTTTTGGATGCATTTGTAAAGAGATTTAGAGGCAGAATGGATTGATCCCATGAGCTGCATTGCTAGCCACCTAGAACCAGCCAATTATTACAAATTAAAATGCAAAAAAGCCCAACTTTTGTCTTGTCCCTCATAAGAATTGTGAACGATCAGCAAAATTAAAAGTGCAGTTCCCCTGAAATCTTTCTTTCGAAATGTCAAATGCCTGGCGTCAAGCGATTAGACGGGGTATTGCACAGGCTGATTTGAGGAGAGGCCAGCTCGCAGAGGAGAAGAGAGACAGGAGGAAACGTACTGCAACTACCATCGCACAGCAGGTCTCTCCACATGTTTGCACTAAGTGCAACAAGGACTGTCAGCCATGCTAGGTGTTGTCAACAAACATGAATGTAGCATATCAACAAAACATCAAGTTAACCTGGATCCTGACCCTGAAACTGCTTTGCTTGGCATTTCTAACATTTTAGGCAAGATGGGTCGGAATATTAGCACAGTGGTGGCCTATGGTATGGTCATAGCAAAGAGAGGCATTTTGAGAGTGTGGAAATCTGACTCACCACCTATGTTTGAAGCCTGGTTGAGGGAGCTAGTGGGAATCCTCCACTGAGATATGAGATTTCTGGTAACTTAAATAAATGTTGTGATGTGTGGAGACCTATTTTGGAATACCTGAAATGAAAGTGGACATTCAACTGATATGTTAAGCCTCTTTGGATGTATTTTGTTTTTACATGTAAATAATCTGTGTAAAAAACTTTTTCATTCATTATTCTTATTTTCATTTATTTACTTTATTATATGTGTATATGTTTGTATTAAGAAAACTGACAATAAAAATACTAAAAAATGTGAAAATTATAATGAAATAAGTGTATTGTATAATTACAACACTCATTATAACTGAAAATATATTACTAATAATTGACTAAAATAGAATGACAAAACTATTTAAATAAAAACAATAAACTATTAATAATAATTAAAGAACCATTAAAAAAATTAAAATAATTAACGTTTAAAATTAAATATCAATCAAATTGAAATATTCATGTTTACAGTATTGGGTTATACTTGTATTGCGCTTGTCTACCTTCAAGGTACTCAAAGCGCTTTGACACTATTTCCACATTCACCCATTCACACACACATTCACACACTGGTGACGGGAGCTGCCATGCAAAGCCCTAACCACGACCCATCAGGAGCAAGGGTAAAGTGTCTTACTCAAGGACACAACAGACATGACTAGGTTGGTAGAAGGTGGGGATCGAACCAGGAACCCTCAGGTTGCTGGCACGGCCACTCTCCCAACCCGCGCCACGCCGTCCCCATTAAATAAGTGTCTGACCCAAGAACGTAAATTAGCATGGTGTTCTGTGACTAAGCTGCCAAAGTAGGTAAATAGAGGTTATTGCATGAGCCTTCAGGTATAGCCAATTACTACCAATTTTACAATTACATATTTTAAAACAAGTGTGTGTGTATGAATGTATTTGAAGCTGTCTGTGAATAATGTCACAAGTTCAGATTACATTTAAATTCCATGTCGTTTGTCTGCAATTTCGGACTTTTCGGTAGCATGAGTTTGAACGCCGCACACTCACTTATTCGGAGGCCGTGTAACTGGTGCCATCGAGATGAAAAATAAAGCGAAGAACGCTGCAGAGTGTGGAATAAACCCGGCATAATGAGGCAGTAATCTATTTTTTCGAAAAGTAAGCAGAGCACTGAAGGCTGCCGTCATTTTCCGTCTTTCTAAGCAGGTAGCTTTTGATATAAAACAAGCCGAGTGTTTCGCTCTCGGGAGATTACCGCCAGGGTTCCCTTATGTGTGCTCCAATCTGTGTGTGTGTGTGTGTGTGTGTGTGTGTGTGTATTTATGTTTTGGTGCTGTATAATATTTCCTAGGGGATGGAAATGGTTGCCATGGCAGCAGCTTGCATGAATGTGTGCGTGAGAGTTTTTCTGCGAGAGGCCAATTGAGGACAGTATGTGCTCGTCATTTTGTCATAGTTTAGGAAGGAACCCTTTTTTTTTCAAACTGACCTTCTACAATGTGAAGAGCCCTTCGGGAGACATAACAGCGACATAATCACACCCTGGGATTTAGCATTTGAAGCGCTATTACCGTGTGAGAGGCTGCTGTGTTACAATCTATGCAACATAAGAGGGGAGCCAATGTCAGGAAATAGACTGCACCGCTTTTAGGATTGCTTCAATGTGTCATATCTCTCTTGTCATGTTTTTTTTTTGCATCATTTTGTGTCTCCAGCTGCTGTCCCCTCCACTCCCCATACACACACAGACACACACACACACACACACACGCACACAATAACAACATTATCCAACCCTGCTGTCGTCTCACAAAAGCAATTTGTGTCAGCGTGTGTCTTCTTTTCACACGGCTGAGCCCAAATTGAAAATCGCTCCTCGCTTACTGTATCAATCTGAATGTGCTATAAGTCTTTTTTCTTTTCTTTTCTTTTTTATACATGTGAATCATCTCTTAGCTGCAGATGCAGATGTAGAAACACAGTAGAGACAAGAGGAAGGACAAAATGTACACATCAAATCACATTATTGGAGACAGACCCGCGTTAAATATCAACATTGTTGTTGTCAGGTGTGCAGTTTTTGCCATAAACTCGTTACGCTGACTATCCTGAGAACTGCATTGGAAAATACATGTAGAGTTTACTAGAAGGTCTGCATGCATGTGGGAAATGTATCTAAATTAGTGTTACAAATAAATAAATACAATTAGCAGAATTAAAATCGTATTATTTTTGACCAATGTTTAATTTTTTGATAATGTTTAATATTTTTTTAAATATATTGTAAAAAACATTTTAAAACATATTTTAATATAATGATATTTAATGTATAATTATATATGTTTAATTATATGTAATATATAATTTATATATATATATATATACATGTATATATATATATATGTATTTTTCTAATATCATATAATAAAATACAAATTGTTAATATATTTATTTTATTTTATTTATTTAAATCCAAAAACTTCCATCATCGTCTTATATACACGCTGTTAGTATTTATGTAATGTGGTAACTAGGACATTTATAATAACATGTAATATTTCTAGTGGATCACTTTTAGGCATATTAATTTCACAGACTCATCACAATGTTCACTTCCTCCTTGAACAACATCACTGATTATTACATGAGAGACAATAAATGTAATAAAACATCACTTACTACACAATGTCTGCTGTCACTGGGATGCCGACTGTTAGGATGTCCATTTGTTCCCGTTTATATGAAGAATGACTCATTGTGCTTGCCAAGAAAAAAGTGGGAGTGGAACAAAGCGTCTTTACCTGTCTTATTCTCCATTTCCGGGTCCAAGTTGGTTGTCAAAGTGTGCCAACATCTCGGTTGGAACGTGAGGCATGATTTATATTCTAGATTAAAATAATCTTTCATGAGTTTTGAGGCAAAAAAGCAGATCCCCAGCTGATGATGTCAATACAGCTGCATAAGGAAGTTACCTCTCTCTGATCAATGCACCGCTAAATGTAGGTCCTTAACATTGGCGCTTAATAACAACATTGCTATTACTTGGTTAACTAGGTCACAAAATAAAAATTTTGTATTTTTTGGCACATTTTGGATGGGTATTTATTGAGTTTTATAGTCGGAATAAACGCAATGGACGCATTGTGGCTTCCATTGGCTCCATTGTAAGCGGACTTTTATTTACCTTTATTTGGAATGCATTATTAAAAGACGTGTGTTCTTGTCTCTCTTAAGGATTGTGAAATATAGGCAAAATTCCCCAAAAAAGTGCACTTCCCCTTTAAAGTGTGATTTAACATCCTCTGATGCTGCCACTGGGATCATTTTAGGCCAGGGGTGGACAATTAATTTTTACTGGGGGCCGCATAAGCAACCCGAGCACTGCTGGAGGGCCACACCGACAATATTTCAATTAAATTTTGCTCAATATTATTTTTGATATACCGTAAGATAAATAATAATTATAATAATAATAATAATAATAATAATAATAATAAATAATAATAATTTCATTTAACCTAACTTAACTTTATACAAAAGCAGATTTCTTTTGATGGTTTTATTTTTAACACTGTCTTACACAACACTTCCTGATGTATAATACAATGCAAAAATGTCAATTTCTGCACAGGGTTCATTTCTGTCACTTTATCCTGCATTATCCAACATTTTTCCCCGTCAGATTTGGACAACCATCTGTTGTTAAAAATTGTTTTTAATCATATTTATTATAAGTTGGTAGAGTGGCCGTGCCAGCATTAGGAGGGTTGCTGGTTACTGGGGTTCAATCCCCACCTTCTACCATCCTAGTCAAGTCCGTTGTGTCCTTGGGCAAGACACTTCACCCTTGCTCCTGATGGGTGCTGGTTAGCGCCTTGCATGGCAGCTCCCGCCATCAGTGTGTGAATGTGTGTGTGAATGGGTGAATGTGGAAATACTGTCAAAGCGCTTTGAGTACCTTGAAGGTAGAAAAGCGCTATACAAGTATAACCCATTTATCATTTATTTATTTATATTGTTTTTTATATTGGTTTTATATGTAATTATTTTTTGTTTTTATTCAGTCATTGGTGGAGCTAAGGATAATATTTTAATATTGTTTTTAATATCGTTGTGCAGCACTTTGGAAACATTTTGTTGTTTAAATGTGCTATATAAATAAAGTGGATTGGATTGGATTGTCACACCTGCCAGCTTGTCCTATTTCAGTCCTAACATGTCCAAACACGCATTTACCTCTGTGAGCAAGTCATTACCTGTGGTTGTCTCTTTAATTGACTGCATGGCTGCCAGCTCCTTCGTGATTTGAAAGTCTGTAGTTATCCCACGTAAGAAGATGAGCAGCTGGGCGGTGTCACGTACATCACAGCTCTCATCCAAAGTCAGCGAAAAACAGTTAAAGTCTCTGGGCATTATCAGCGCAACATAAGCACTCCTTAATAAACTCTCCGTCAGAAAACGCCTTACTTTTTTTAGCGATTTTGTGAGAAATTACGAAACTTGTCCTGACAACTGCATCTCTGGGGGTGTGAAATTTGGCAAAAAGTCCTTGTTGGGTTTGCTGTTTTACCATCAACGCATCAGCCTCCCTTGCGTGCGCTTCATCAGACAGATTCCGCTATTTTTCCTCGTGCTTCGTCTTGTAGTGGCGATTCAAATTATATTCTTTAAACACAGCAACCTGTGTACCACAAATTAAGCACACGGCTTTACCTTTAATTTCTGTAAAGAAATACTTGGCAGTCCATGTCTTGTTGGAAACACGGCATTCGTCATCAACTTTTCTCTTTTTAGCGTCTCATCACTTGTCGCTGTGCACCTTCACTCACACCCGGACATACGCCCATAAATAACACTTTTCAAAATAAAAGCAGCACAGTTGTATTGCACGCACGACATAGATGTTTTTTAAACTTTATTTTGTAATTTGTGATTGCCGCTGTTCACATTCACTCACAATCACACACACGCATACGTCCACCGAAGTAATACAAATAACGCTTTTCAAAACAAAAGCAGCACCGTTGTATTGCACACTCGACAGATACTTTTTTAAATGTATTTTGTAATTTATGGTTGGCCTCACACGGGCCGGACAGGGACGCACAAAGGGCCGGATGTGGCCCACGGGCCGCAGAATGCCCAGGTCTGTTTTAGGCCAAGTAGGATTTAGCCATATCCTTGATAACAACACTTTCTATGAAATATACAGATATGTATTGGAGAGGGAAAAAAACTCTTGCAATGAGCATCAACAATCATTGGTACTTTAACTTTAACTTTTAACTTCCTTATTTTCTGTTTTGATGCCATGGGCTTGGTCGCCGAGGTTGGATGGAGGTCGGAGTTCATTTGATCAGATCACCTGTTCCTTCTCTGTTCTGGACAGTTTTTTCCAAGGGTGAGGTTAATTCGTTTTCTCCTCGCACACATCCTGCACCACCCTAGAGGTAAATATTGTAATATAATATGCATTAACATGTTATATGCACTATGATGGATCACAGCCAGGACTTTGTTACATTATAACAATCATTTATTTCCATGCCGATGACATAAACAACAAAACGGAATGAGTTAGTCCATGAAGTCGGAACATTTGTAGACACGTGTATGTGAAAGTACTTCATGACCTATTTGGGTCCGATTGCATCACTCCTGTGTTTACATTCAGCCTCCATTGAGGACAAAACATTGAGCAGGAAGAGCGCACACCTTTCAATGCCTCATAAAGAAACAAAAGAGTTGTGCAATTGACAAGAACTCTGAGTTTGTCCGACTTGTTATGGTCGCAGTTTACTAGAAAGAGTGCAGAACGGGTAAGAATGTGATGAGAAGCTCAGCATCCTTCATTGTAACGTGACAAAAATAATATTCATCACTCTTGATGACATCTTCAAACCTGCCCAAATGCTAACTCACCTTCTAGCCCCCCACAAGGGCTTCCTCCAGCTGTCACTCCGTGCTAGCGTGCTCTCTGAAGATTGTAAAAATAAGTAGAGGCTAAACATAACGCAGGCGACCGCACTCCAAAAGCAAACAAGGAATGTTTAATTGATGACTCGGAGGACTCGCCGCCCTTTTACTTTTACCAGCATGAACCGAACCCTCTTTTTACCCTCTCTCAAGTCCCATGTCAGTGACCTCTGACCTCACAAACACGAAACAGCGTCTTCTCTGAAGAAGCGTTCCTATTAGCTGGAAAAGACACTTGTTCCAACTCCCAATACGATATAGAAATTAAGAAATATGTAATTTTCTTATGGTAAAAAACTAGCAATTCAGACACTAGAAATTCACTGTAAAAATTACAGTAGTAGCATTTTTGCATTTACGGTAATGTACTGTAAAAACAACGGCCGTAGATTTTAGGTTAAAAAAAAAAAGGCATTTCAGTCGCCAGAATTTTACCATACATTTCACGGTGTTTTTGTATACTGAATTACTGTAAATTGAAAAACCCTACCATTGTAAAATTCTGGAGCCTATGGTGCCGTGTTTTGTTTTTTTTCACTGTAAAGTCTACGATCCTTGTTTTTACAATGCACTACTGTAAATGGATAACAGCACCACTTTTATTTATACAGTAAAATTTTGATGACGGAACTGCCATTTTTTTAATGTAAAATATATGGTTGTTGTTTTTACAGTGCATTACTGTAAGTGGCAGAATGGTAACACTGTTATTTTTACAGTAAGACTCTGGCGACTATGGTGCCAGCTTTTTACTGTGAAATTCACAGTGTTTTTCACACCGAATTACTGTAAATTGAAAAAAGCTACCGTTGTTATTTTTAGAGTGAAATTCTGGCGATTGAGGTGCCTTTTTTTTTTTTTACTGTAAAATCTACTCTAGTTTTTACAGTATATTACTATAAATGCAATAACGATTCTAGTTTTATATTTAAAGTAAAAATTTGGCGACTGAAATGTGCCTTTTTTTACCGTAAATTCTATGGTTGTTGTTTTTACAGTGCATTACTGTAAAGGGGAAAAACAGTACCACTGTTATTTTTACAGTATATTTCTGGCAACTGAGCTGCCAGTTTTTTACCGTCAAATTTACAGTGGTTTTACATGGAATTACTATAAATTAAAAATGCTACCATTGGTATTTTTATGGTAAAGTTGTGGTAACTGAACTGTAAGGTTGTTGTTTTTACTGTGAAATCTATGGTTGTTGTGTTTACAGTACACTACTGTAAATGGAAAAACCGTAACACTTTTTTACAGAAAAATTCTGGCTGCCAGTAACTCAATGTAAAATCTAGGGCTGTGAATCTTTGGGCACCACACGATTTGATTCGATTCCATTTTTTGGGGTTTCAGAATCGATTCTCGATTTAAAACAATTCTCAATTCAAAATCAATACTTTTTTTCATAACATTGGGTGCCAGTTCTATGATTAACTACATTCCTCCATAAAACAGACAAATAAGATAAAACATAAAACAAACAGTTCTGATAAATTTCCATATAACTTAAAGGAAAACGGGTTTTGTTGAATAAAATGCTACCCAAACATTTAATAAAGTCAAATACAAATAATCGCAACAAGAGAAGTATCCCACACTTCTCTTTTCTAAATTAAATCTGTACAGCAGATATGGGCATCTACATCAAAAATTTGATTTGCCTGAGTGGCTGCAGGACAGACAAAAAAAAAGATTTTGGATTTTTTTTTAATTCGAGTATGAATCATTACAAATAACAATCATGATTCATTCATTCATTTTTTGACACCTCTAAAATCTACTGCCTTTGTATTTACCGTGAACGCCTCTTTACTCAGCTGCAGTTTCCCATAGTCGCCAGGTGCGTGGTCTATAAGAGCAAATAACAAAAAGCATTGGCTTTAACAGCTGTGGCTGTAGGCAACCCCCTGATGTCTTTTTAAAGCTACCACCTTCCCTTTATCTCGAAAATCCTCGAAAAAATGGTTACACAGCAGTTAAATGAACACTTAGCGTCTAACAATCTCTATAAACCCTTTCAGTACGGTTTCAGGGCAAATCACTCTACGTAGACAGCTCTCACAAAAATGACTAATGATCTATGGATGCTGATGCGTCATCCATGTTGCTGCTACTTGATGCTGACTTAACAGTTTGCTCCTTACTGCTGTTACAACATTGGTTCTGTCGCTGCCATGTTGTGCAATGTACATATGAATTCACCAATGACCATGTGGTCAAAGAGAGCTACGTTTTTCCAACTGCCTGTAGTATTTTTCTTTATCAACTCCACAATGTACTGTAATAGTGTACATAGTAATTGGGATTTGTTATATATTGTATATCCATCCATCCATTTTCTACCGCTTATTCCCTTCGGGGTTGCGGGGGGCGCTGGAGCCTATCTCAGCTATATAATATAATAATATAATATAATATATCAGTATATATTATATACTGTATATATAATATGTAAATATTACGTATATGTTATATTTTATATTGCTACTATGGTACATTTTTAGTCTACTTAATACCTGCATTATCCTTTCCAACCTTACCCTTTCCATCCTTTGAAACTGAACTACTGTGTGGAACAATTTCCCTTGTGGATCAATAAAGTTTGTTTAAGTCTAATGTCTAAGTCTAAGATGGCAGTAGCTGCATTTGAAGTATCATTAGCGGCCAAGTATCCTAGCTCTGCATGCACTTCAAAACGCCGTCTGGGTGATCAGCTGCAAGTGTAAAATTTCCAAAATGCTTCCAACATTTTGTGTTATGCTGTGCTGTGCATTATACTGAACACATTACTAACATTCCATTTATTAATGCACTCCGTTTTTTAAGTTGAGATGCTAGGTATATAAAATGAGTTGTTATATTTACCTCTCCAACTAACACCTGTTTTTATTCATTAAAGTTAAAGTTAAAGTACCAATGATTGTCCCACACACACTAGGTGTGGTGAAATGTGTCCTCTGCATTTGATCCATCTCCTTGATCACCCCCTGGGAGGTGAGGGAAGCAGTGAGTAGCAGTGGTGGCCATGCCCGGGAATTATTTTGGTGATATGCATAACTAAATATTCCCGCTATATTGAGCACAGCATCCTCTGCAGTGGACATTTCTGTTTTGCAGAATGGTTGTTGTTTTTTTAAATAGAGCAAAAACAAACGTCCACTGAAGATATTACAGCCTAGCATCAGGCTGTCAAACCTTCTATGGATTTTCCAACAGAAGGTATTTCCTACCCCGCTTCTTCCCTCAAAATATCAAAATGTTTTACTTGGTCTTTCCTCCAGCTTCTCCGGCACGTTTCTATCGTTTGGCATCGAGTGATCTCATCCTTCCTTGCACCTCCCGCTCTTCTCTTCTGGCGTGTGATCACGTTTCAAAGAGGAAGCGACCCTGCAGGCTTTTTTGGATGTGGCAGCTCTGATTCTGTGACGGACGCCGTTTCACGGAGACAGAGCGAGAAGGCCTCATGCCGCATTCTAACAATCTTTGATGATGACATCCCGAGCCCCCAGGCCTCGATGACCTTCGCGACGCAACGTGACAGCTTGTTAGGAAGTAGGTTAAGTCACGGCGCTCCCGGGGGCTGGGGGAGATGCGGAGAAGCTCAGCCATCTTCTGCCGCTTGACCTCTGCAAGTCTTCGAGGACGAGTCAGTCGTGAGTCGCCGCCGCTCTTCCCCGAGCATGCTGGGGAAAGCTGATTAGGCCCCGGCGGGTTTTCTCCAGTGACTCACACCTCCTCTCAGGCGGGAGAAGGGATTCTCCCGGGATTCTAACGGCGCATCGCATGACGTGTGTCGTTTGTCTTTCACCGGAAAAAAATGGATTTGTCCAAATTTTCCCCGAACGAAGTTGACCCTGCAACTTTCCAGCTTTGAAAATATAATCAGGGATAGAACATGGCACGGTTTTAGGACAGTTGTAGCGCCCCCCATGGGTAGTGTTCAAAATATTTTTTTAAGCCATACTGGCATACATGTAATACATATTAAGTTAAAGTACCAATGATTGTCACACACACTAGATGTAGTGAGATTATTCTCAGCATTTGACCCATCACCCTCACCCACTGGGAGGTGAGTAGAGCAGTGAGCAACAGCGGTGGCCGCGTCCGGGAATCATTTTAGTGACTTAACCCCCAATTCCAACCCTTGATGCTGAGTGTCAAGCAGGGAGGTAATGGGTCCCATTTTTATAGTCTTTGGTATTACTCGGCCGGGTTTTGAACTCACGACCTACCGATCTCAGGGCGGAGACTCTAAAAAGCTTTATCACCATTACACACATGCTAAACGACTTATGGACAATTGGTTGCTAAGTAAGTGAGACAGTTTGTTTTTCAACCTAGCTTTTTCATACAGTGCATCCGGAAAGTATTCACAGCGCTTCACATTATGCACATTTTGTTATGTTACAGCCTTATTCCGAAATGGAATAGATTAATTTTTGTCCTCAACAATCTACACACAATACCCCATAATGGCAATATGAACATGTTTTTTTTTTGTTTTTTGTTTTTTTAAAACTATAAAACTAAAAAATCACATGTGCATAAGTACTCACAGCATTTGCCCAATAAATACTTTTTTGATGCACCTTTGTCAGAAATTACAGCCTCAAGTTGTTTTGAATACGATGCCACAAGCTTGGCACACCTACCTTTGGGCAGTTTCGCCCATTCCGCTTTGCAGCGCCTCTCAAGCCCCATCAGGTTGGATAGAAAGCGTTGGTTTTCATCCAGGATGTCTCTGTACCTTGCTGCATTCATCTTTCCCTCTATCCTGACGAGTCTCCCTGTCATGGTCCGTGGTCTGGATCATGTTTTGTGTTTTCGGTTTGTTTTGGACTCCCTCAGTTCCTGGTTGTGTACCTCCTGAGTTTGTTTAGACACTATGGTTACGTATTATTTTCACCTGCCTCTGTTATTCGGGAAGCTCACCTGTTTCCAATTAGAGACAATATTTAAGCCTGCCTTTGTCGGTCACACATCCTGGCTTCTTTGTTTGCTCCATGCAACTGTTACGTTTTGATATTCCTGGTTCTTGTTTCTGTTACCTCTGCTACCCATGAGATTGATGTTTTCCATAGTTTTGCCCAAGTGCTAGTTTTTGTTTCTTACCCAAGTTTGTTCTCCGCCTTGTGCGCGCCTTTTGTTTACAGTTTTTGTTAGAGTTAAAATAAAAGATCTCCTACCTCACGCTGTCGTCCGGAGTAGTCCGTTCTGCATTCCTGGGAGAACGACCCCGCATAAAGATGGGACCTCGTCGTGACACTCCCAGTTCCTGCCACTAAAAAACAGCCCCACAGCATGATGCTGCCACCACCATTCTTCACTGTAGGGATGGCATTGGCCTAGTGATGAGCGGTGCCTGGTTTCCTCCAACTATTTTGTTATTTCACGCATGTTCGCATCAGCATCACACATTTTCATACAGCTCATTGCTTGTTACTTGACGCTGTCTGGCTAGCATGCTAGCATTTCAGTTTGACTTTTCAGCATTCACATGAAATTTCCACAGAAATTGATTTTTCTAGTTCCCTATAAAATGTGTTTGTGTTGATGTTTTGGGTGTATTGAACAGAATATATTTATTTGCATTATTTCAGGTGGGAAAATTTGCTTTGGTTTTTGCTTGATTTGGCCTTTGTCTGACTTTTTGGAAGGGATTACAACTGAGGTACAGCTGCATTGTTCCATGAATACCTCTCCATCGGAAAGGAAAACCCTCCGCCATCTTCCTTCCTATGGAATCCCTAGGGGAAAGACATTTGGAAGTGCTGCATATACAGTAGCAGCCCCTCTTTGCATGAGTGTCACATGACTGCATGTTATTATTCATGAAGACTGAGGTGTCAGCCAATGGGAAGCCTCCATTGCAATGACGTACGGAAGGCGGGGCCGGAGGCTGGTATGAATGTGTGTGTGCTCATCCAAGCCGCCTCCCTCTCTTCTTAGTCCGGCTGAAGGGTGCAGGGTTGCGGTGTGTGCGGCTCTCACTCTGCACTGAATGAACCACGGCAGGCTCCCCACAGCCCACGCAAGAGGCTCCGCGGCGCCACGGCAGAGACGATGCCCTGCTGAGTCCAGGGATAGGTCCGGGAAACTCGTCCGGCCGTCTCCCTTCCTTCCTTCATACCTTCCTTCTCTTCAGCCATCCCGGCAGCAAGCGGCAACCTCCTTCCGGCGGGGAAGCGAGAGACGAGAACGACTTTTTGTCTTATTTCCGTGTTTTTTCATCCGTGCGTGGAGCATTCTTCATGCGAGCGTGGATTGTATGGAACAAGGCCGTTGCACTGACCTGCTAAGAGTTAGCACGGTGGCTAACTAGCAAGCTACACCTGCTAGTCGTCATCGCTTTCGCGCTTCGACTCGTCGGACAACAAGTTTGACTTTTTTTTTTTAAATCACTTTCCCCCTCACTTTACTTCCTTTTTGTGTTTTTTTTGCTCCATAAACAAGCCAAGTGTATTATTGTTTCTGTTTTACGAAACGTGCCACTCTATTTTTACACCGGTGAAATAAGCTAGCAGCTGCTTGACCTGCCTAGTGACGCCGTGACTGCGCTTAAAACTTGACTTTCCCCCCCCCTAAATCCTGTTTCTTAATGCAGTTTATCCAATTTCGTCAAATTCTTTAGCGAGTTTCCGTGCTGGTGTATTTTGAACCGGCAGTTCGCACTGAATATAAAAACAAAGGAAGCGAATGAATACGTCAAGCTAGCTTCGCCTGTTGGAGTCTTGTATTTAATTCCACTGCCTTATTTATTGGGGATAAAACGGACGTGCCTGAGCTGAAGCGACCAAAAAGAAGAAGAAGAAGCTCCGGTGTAATTCTGGCACCACATTCCCCCATGAACATACAGAGATCACGTCCTATTAACATTTCACGTCATGGGAGATCGCGGCACAAATCGCACGACTTCGAAGACTTGTCTTGCTTGAGGACCGCCAGCGAGTCCCACCACAGCTTCAGCCCCAACCTCGGCTCGCCCAGCCCGCCGGAGACCCCGGACTCGTCGCACTGCATCTCCCGTATCGGGGACTACCTCCTGCTGGAGCCCCTGGAGGGCGACCACGTCTTCAGAGCCGCACACCTGCACAGCGGGGAAGAGCTCGTCTGCAAGGTGAGCACACACACACACACACACCTGTCCAGGTGGACTCGCACGCCATGCATTTCGTCATCATTCACCTTCAGCCTGGAAGTCTTCTTTTTTTTTTAGCCTGCAGCGAGCACTCTTCTGTCTGCACTGCTTAGTGATTGCTTGAATGGCAAATAGCGAGCTGGCAGCCAAAAGAGGCCTAATGGAAAAAGTGAATGGGCCACGGTGTGGATTGCATGACGTAACGTTGACAAAGGAGCAGGAAAGACACACACACAGCCTCCTCCCCCACCGTTTGTACACAAGCTTTGAGATCTGCAATACAAAATGCACAAAAAAACTATTTGTGCAATTATGTTGCGACTATTTTTTTAAAATACAGAAATAGCCTACTTAATTATCACTGCATATTTGTAGGCACTCAAATCATTGATTTTTTTTTGGTATTATTTTTAAGTGTCCTGTTTCACCTTGCGCTTTATATTGCATTCAATTGTTTATTTGCGATGACAATTAAGGAATCTATCAAGGATGAGCGCTCAGCACAATGTTTTGCATTAGTACTAATAACATGCATATATTAAAAATGATCCTTAATAATTTAGCCATCCAGGCTTTACACGGCTTTAGGGTCACCGGAGCGTATCCCAGGTGGGGTACAGCCTATTCTGGTTACCATTCAATTGCACGGAACCTATAGACAAAAAAACATTCATCATTTACACATGAGGAGAAAAAGAAACATTTATAATGTAATTTTCATATTTAAAATGTATTTTTAAAACGAAGGGATTGCATAAAAATAGTAGGAAAGATTTAAAATGAGATTGTCATTTTTCGTAGATAAAAAAAGAGTTGAGTGCATTTTTCAAAAGTTATTAGTGGTCTGCAGTGCCCTCGGATGGCCATGAAAGGTATTATTTTTCTCTAGGCAACATCTTTCATTTTTGATTAGTTCTCATGAGATTGTGCGCTAAACATGGCCATACAATCATGATGTGACCCTCCCTTGACCAGTCTCCAATCAATCGATTTTTCACCTGCGCCAGTGATCCGCCCCGCTCTTGGTCTAGGAGGTCACCGTGAAGATTGGGAGGGCTGTGGGGACTTATCCTATTGACTGCCAGTAGAGGAGCAGCTCTTTACCTGAGCTTCTTGGGCTGGAAGTCAATTGGAAGAAGAGGAGCAGGGGAGGAGGGGTGGGGGGTTGTTGCCATGGAAACTAAAGAGGCACTGCAACCTGAGGCGGTGGCGTATCGCAATTCGTTAATATGACACTTTCATTTTCCACCTCTCACTTGTGCAGCCTCAACAATGTGGCACGTGGCCTATTTAACTGAACAAGTCATGTGTGAATGTTCTGAATTGTTGTGCTTGTGTAAAAAAAAAAAAAAGTTATTCAGTAGTAAAACTGTAATGCAAAATGTTTTGACACGTGACATAGATATTTAAAGTAGAGGTAGGCTTGCTGAAGTCAACCTTCTGGCGGTTCATATTTGGGACCTGTGCTAGTCCGACTGTCCAAGCTGTGCTGGAGTCACAGGAACACATTGTTACAGCAAATAAAGTAAAACAGATAAATTAATACATCCTCAAAAATATGAATGAGGCATTAAATGCACGGCATAAATAATCACTTAGATAAATTCATCCTCACAGATGAATATGAAGCATTAAATGCATTGTCAAAAAATTGATTTTTTTTTTTCCTTTTACATTGTCGAAATCAAATGTTTGCAAAGCCCGAACAACCACCTCTGTGTGTTGCCAGGGTGCCCACAGCCTGTAGAAATGTGGGTACATCAGCCATTAAGTTGGCGTGAGCCACCGCACATTTCCACGTCAAGTTCAGTCTTGATGCATCTGAACTTTTCTGTGAAAAGGGCGTACACTAAGTTTTTGTGCGTACGCATGCTTAGTACATGAGGCCCCAGGAGGTAATTTCCCCACATAGACATTGTGTATAAAGGCATGTAAAACTAATTGCCTGTTTTTGTCGCCCTGGACCATGATTACTTCAAAACTGATATGACCAAAGACAAAATATAAAACAATTCATTTCCGGACTTCCCTGGTCTTCCATAGACACGATAGCCTGTGTTTTCTTATGCTCTTTCAGCATTTCCTTTAACTTCAGTAGAAAATGCAAAATACTGTAGAATACTAGCGGTTTACCTTATTTTTCCTCTTGTCGTTTTTTTCCGTAAGTTCTGTCATGTGCTCCTGATTCTTGGGATTGCATTTACATTCCCTCCAAACTCTGACTAAAACCCTTCTTCTTCAGTCTGAATCATTAAAATGATCACTGTAAATTACACTCTTGCTTGGTCATTGTGTGCAAGTAAATTTGACTGGAGAGGTCCATACTTTCCTCATATTGCCATAATTTGGAAATGTATGCAGGCTGACCCCTACAGTTGTATTGCTACAACCTTCAACAATTCATCTGGCAGACATTTTTGATAATTCTTTTAAATTCTGAGCTAAAATCTTGTGATCTGTGATGATGCTGCCAAAACACATACTACACAATATGAAATTGCCTCCAGTCTTTTGTAGGTGACATCAGCACGCTGATGCAGGCCTGCCAACATTCTAGAAGTGGAAACAAGCTTAAAATCAATATTGTCTTTTTTATCCAGATCTATGAAATGGGTGCCAGTGTTGGCATTTGAGGGTCCTTACACCCTTTCACTTAGAATACTCTTCTGTCTCGGTAAGACCTCTTCAGTTTCCTGACTTCCTGCGTCGTCTGCATCTGCAGGTGTTTGATATTGGCCGCTACCAGGAGTCGCTGGCGGCCTACTTCGCCCTGGGCCACCACCAGCACATCAACCAGATCCTGGACATCCTGCTGGGCGAGACACGGGCCTATGTGTTCTTTGAGCGTAGCCATGGCGACATGCACTCCTTCGTGCGGACCTGCAAGAAGCTGCGTGAGGACGAGGCCGCCCGACTCTTCTACCAGATCGCTTCCGCCGTGGCGCACTGCCACAACAACGGACTCGTCCTCCGCGACCTCAAGCTAAGGAAGTTTGTCTTCAAGAACGAGTCCAGGTGAGTGCTTAATCTCAACATTTTTGCAGTAGGTGATGAAAGCGTGCTACTGACCCCTTGGGGAAGCCTGTGAACTCTACACTTAATGCTTTTTTTCAGTCAAAACAAAAGTCATGGAAACGATCTTCCAGCTCCCGCTTGTATCTTAATTTATAATGATATTCCTCTCGGCAACAGGTGTTGAAAAACAAAGTTCCCCACCTTGGAAGAATAAAATATTTTGCACCCTAACCCACTCTCCACTGTGACTAAATAGTATAATGTGTCTGTAAAATTGTTATAACTATACCTCTGCATAACATTGTGAGCTTATTAACAATAAAGGAAACAACACCGGTCTTTCCTCGTCTCCCACCGTGGTTACAGGGAAGCCAAATGCTACATACACTTCATCATATTCTGGTATGGCAAAAAAAGCATGTTCCCCGAGGTCACACGCACCCCCCTGGCATTGCACCGTGCCCCCCCCAGGGTGTCCAGCCCCACTATTTGAAAAAAACTGCCATAATGTGATGCAAACCTCTGCCTATGTGTGCTTAAAAATAAGTTCAAATTAAGCAAACAAGACACGGTATAGTGAAGAGACTATTTGGTTCCCGACCATATTGTTGAAGTACATTAATTAAAGTACATCTAGTTATATTACGATCTTTATTGAGGTTAAATCATCATGGAGCAATTCCAACACCTCTAAATAGTAAACACTAAGTTAAGATGCTTGTTTGAAACAAAAGAAAAATTATAAGACATGTAATAAGTTTTGTAATAAATTACATCGATGCTACGGATTCAAAGTAGTCTGAAGTAATGCTGCCCTCTGTTGGTTGCTACCAAGTAGTGATCATCACTCGGAGTTAAGTGTTTAATTTGATATGACTACCCAACAAAATGAGTCCTTAAAGAGGCACATGGACACGTCTTGCTCACTTGTATTGATAAAACTTCATTTGGGGTGTGAAAGGGTCATTTTTTAAATTTAATTTAATTTTTTTTTTTTTTTGCGGTTTTCCAATCTGTTATTGATATGAATCTGGAACCTCAATTTACAAATTCAATTGGTTTTTGAACAGGGTCTGTAAATAGAAAAGTTTGTATGTTGAAGACAATTTCTCCATAAGGAACAACATAAACCTGAATACTGGGTTTAGGCGTTGACAGAAGTACATCATTTAGTAAAGGTTAGTACACTTTCAACACGATATAAAGCGCTATACAGTACTGGGGTGTAACAGTTTCTGCAACAATGTACAGTAGATACTTTCCGAATATTTCAAACCACACATCACATCGCTTGTCAGTTACTTTTTTTGGAGTCATATTAAGCTCGCAAAACTACAAAAATGTTACTAAAAGGCTTAAAATACGTAAAAAGCACAGTAGCTAACAGCAGCACTGTACTTTGCCGACTGACTACAATGGTTGTGTTGCAGGGCACAAAATGGCTGCGCTGCAAGACACACAATGGGTGGGCAAAACGTTCGTACACTGAGACAAGGGTTGTACATCAAAGCAGATTTTTAATCGTCCTGTGGTACGTAGAATCGAAAAATTTGTACAATGAGGTGTTTAGTCAATCAAGATTCCACTGTATCAAAAAATCAGATCGGATTATATGGGCTTGCGTGTCCGATATCAGCGCTCCAATACAAGCAGTCTTGCAGCGCTAACCCTTAACTCTCACTTATAATAAGGCACAGATAATACCATTTACCGCATTGGTATTGCAGACTGTGCATCATAGTAGCGGAAAAAATGAGTCTCTACGACAAAAGTAGCAAGCACAGATTTTGGGGACCTCCCACATTGATGTTTGTAAAAACACTTGTTATCCAACATAGCCTGAGGTCATTCTGACAACTTCTGTGCGCGTTTAGACGGCAAACACATGTTTAGTTTAGTTTTCTTTTCTTTTAAGGAGCAGCTTTTATCTTGGCCCACTTTTAAAGATGCACTGATGTTTTGGAAAGGCTTTTATCTAAAGTGAAAGCAAATGTCAATGTTAATCCCAAGGAATTTTGTGCTCCACTTCCTCTCGGATGACTCCCGTCAAGGCAAATTGCCCCACTTTCATTTCATTTATTTTAAGTCAGGTTGTAATGAGGCCGTAATCTGTGTTTGATGCAAACTTCGTGTTTAAAGTCACATTTCGATTCATTTTGAGTATAGTAAAATTAAACACAAAAACTTAGCTTTTGCGTGAACAACTTTACACAGTGACCCAATCGTGTGATTTAATTTGGTTTAGGGTGGACTTTACTGTCTAATTTGCTTAATCGACCATGACACATTTGCATGTAATGTATAGGACACTGCTTTCTTCTGTCGTGTCTTTTTGTGTTGTTTTGTGTATACCACAAACATGACCAGGGCACCTCGATGGAGGTGGGGCCCACAGCAGCCTCCAGTGCTCGTTAAAAAGAGAAAAATGTGTTTTCACGTCATACTCTAAACGTCCTTACTAGGGATGGGTGATCTGGCCTAAAATCTGTATCGCATTATATATTGCAGCCTTTTCCAATTGAGATAAATATTATTTGGCATATAAATAATATACAAACCCTTTCGAAACGGGTTACATAGGCTCCTAATTTAGCTACTGACGTATGCAGTAACATATTGCGTTATTCCCGGTTCTATTATTTTCTCAACACTGTTATTAATCTTTGTTAATTTACAGTTAATATCTTGTTACTTTCTGTCGTAACATCTATACCTCTGTTCAAATGTAATAAACACTTATTCTTCTGTTGTTTGATACCTTACATTAGTTTTAGTTGACACTACAAATTTAGGTATTGATCTTATACCAAGTAGTCCCAGAAACAGTATTAGTCATAACAATGTTCATATTTAAAATCTTCAGGCTCTATAAATATCTTTTGTTGATCAAAACTGTAATTCTACAATATTAAAACATTTTGGTTTTGAGTTTATTTCGAACATGCAAGCATCACAATTTCCAGTTTCTCTGCTCAACATGTTTGAAAAGGAGGAGGAAGAAGCAGAACTTATTTAATCCTACTCCTTTTCTTTTACATAACAGTTGCTAAAACGTTTGTCCACTTCCTGTTCTCAATTTATTCACAATAAACTCCATAAGTAATCACAATAAAAATAAATAATACTCGGTGAAGTAAGTTACATTTCATATAGTGAGATGAGTAAGATTATTTTGGAAATGAATGGATGGATGAATGTTTATCATGGTTCTTCTTCTTTGTACTTTGTAAACACTTAAGTTTGAAGAGTTTCTTGTAGTGGATTCTATTAGTACATTGTTTGATTTCTTTGCTTAATCCATTCCATAATTTAATTCCACATACTGATATACTGAAGGTCTTAAGTGTTGTACGTGCATACAAATGTTTTAAATTACTGCATTCACAGACAGACTCGTTAATGTGTGAATGAGCGAATGCGGAAGATAAAATTGGGTCCGATACAAATAAATGAATGCTTGGAGAGAAACATTGCTGTTGACATGAGACCTGTCACTCATTTTTAATGTGGGAACTCTGTGTAAAATACAAATATTGAAGCAAGTAGCATTCCAGTTTGGTGTTGGCGGTGTCCTCATACTCGCTCCTTGTGTGGTGTGTGCAGAAGCGAGGTGAAGCTGGAGAGCCTGGAGGACACGTACATCCTGGACGGCCGTGACGACTCTCTGTCGGACAAACATGGCTGCCCCGCCTACGTCAGCCCCGAGATCCTCAACGCCGGCGGCAGCTACTCAGGCAAGGCGGCCGACGTGTGGAGCTTGGGTGTCATGCTCTACACCATCCTAGTGGGGCGCTACCCCTTCCACGACGTGGAGCCGGGCTCCCTGTTCAGCAAGATCCGCCGGGGCCATTTCAACGTCCCCGAGACGCTCACACCCAAGGCCAAGTGCCTGATCCGCTCCATCCTCCGCCGCGAGCCCGCCGAGCGCCTCACCTCCCGCGAGATCCTGGAGCACCCTTGGTTCGCGGCCGCCGGGACTGTGGGTGGCGCCGCGCACACCCGAGTGGAGCGCGATCAGGAGCAGCTGGTCCCCGACGTGAGCATGGAGGAGGAGGAGCTGGAGTTGTTCAGTTGAGCACAAACCAAGCACAAACAGACCACCAGATCCGCCGCCACGGGGATGGGGGAAGGAGGGGCTTGCCGTTTAGCCCTCAGTAGTTTAGAGACGGTTTGTCATCAGATATATGAGGTGTTTCCATCTTCGCTTCTCCACCATTTTCATGGAAAACCTTGAAGCATGACAAACGCCATCGTGACCCGACGCGGCGCTCGTGACGCCATCACGAAAAATGTAGCAAAATGTACTTTCTTGGGGCGGGGGGGTTGATGTGGTGCTCGTCACGGTAAACACATTCTCTTTTTTGACACTACGGCAAACATGAAGGGACGTACGAGTGTGGGAAAACAGGAGAACCGACTAAAAGCTTCTCCTTCTCACGCCCCCTTTTTCCTTAGGCATCAAACACCACATCTGGAAACCTTCCGACTTTCCTGTTGACATTTCTGAGTTGTGTTGAGGAGAGAGCAGCATTTATTTAAATCTATATAGAAATATATCAAAGAAATAGAAATATATATATATATTTAAAAGTACATTGCAGGGTTTTTGCCCCCACATTTAGACACCAGACAGGATCACTGTCTCAAGCCCGTCACATTTCCTATCTGCCAGTATTCCCGCCCGCCACTCCCTCGGCAACAGTATTGTTCCAATGCGCTCCACGACCTTCCACCGCATCGACGCCATCGTGCTCAGATGTTATTTGAAGAAGAAAAATCCACCTCGTCATCAGCATGAACTCCCGCTAATATGCTAGCTTGCCAACTGGGGGGGGGGGGGAGTGCGCAGAGGGGGTCTGCTTGTTTCTTCTTTTGCTGCAAGAATCCTACTGCTTTTCTTTCATTTCTAGACAGAGCTTCCTCTTTAAGTTGGTGCTGATTTGGTGCTAATGTTTTAGTCCTTTTTAGTTTCACGGACGAAGGAAGGGAGGGAGCGGGGTGGGGGGGGAGTTGGGTTGTGCATGGTGGGATGTCTGCCTCCAATGTTCTGATTGTATCGTACTAGAGGGGGGAACAATTCTTGTGTTTTTGTCCAAATTTATTCATTAAATAAATACAAGTTGTGAATTGCATTCAGCGCTTGTCATATTTATCTTTCTGTGCATCCGGAAAGTATTCACAGCGCTTCACTTTTTCCACATTTTGTTATAGCCCTATTCCAAAAGCGGATAAATTCATTTTTGTCCTTTAAAATTCTACACACAATGCCCCATAATGACAATCTGAAAGAAAAAAAATTCAGAAATGTTTGTCAAATTTTATTATAAATAAAAGCTGAATCGCATGTACACTGAACAAAAATATAAATGCAACACTTTTGTTGCTCTCATTTTTTAACTTAAAGATCTAAAACTTTTATTATATACACAACATACCTATACCTCAAATATTGTTCACAAATCTCGAAATCTGTGTGAGTGAGCATTTGTTTTTTGCCAAGATAATCCATCCCACCTCACAGGTGTGGCATATCAAGATGCTGATTAAACAGCATGATTATTCCACAGGTAGTGATGGGTTGATGAGGCGTCATGAAGCGTTTCGACACATTGCAAAACTGTATTGATACTGTGTCGATACTGTGTCACTAAATACTGACATCTGCTGGACATTAAAAATCCCTACAGGCAACCTATGAACCGACTCAACTGACACTGATTTTATGACCTAGTATATACAATAATATAAACCAAGTCATTGTATTTCATTTAGGATTATTTCATAACTTAATTTAAATAAAAATATATTTTTTATCTTTTTTAGATACAGTCAATAAATAATGTGAACATATATCATAACATGGAAATTTAAGAGAACGTGTTGTGAATCAGGATGCTTGTGGACCTGGAATTTTTTTTTTTTTTTTTACACATTTTTATTTAAAAAAAAACAGTTTTTCCAACGTATTCAATTTTAGACGCTTTCTCTTCTTAGTTATTATTTCTCCGGCTGTAGAAAAGACCCGCTCACAGGGCACAGAGGAGGCGTCAGTGCGACACAGTTCGCATATCGGTCACGTGACCAAAACAGCTCATGATCGGTCACGTGACTTTCTAAAAGCGGTACGCGCACCGACACAGGGTTTTGCTCTATGAGCTCGACGCATGCGCCGATGCATCGGTATTGCCGGACCCATCACTATCCACAGGTGTACCTTAGGCAGCCCACAATAAAAGGACACTCTGAAATGTGCAGTTTTATCACACAGCACAATGCCACAGATGTCGCAAGTTTTGAGGGAGCGTTTAGTTGGCATGCTGACTGCAGGAATGTCCACCAGAGCTGTTGCTCGTGAATTGAATGTTCATTTCTCTACCATAAGCCGTCTCCAAAGGTGTTTCAGAGAATTTGGCAGTACATCCAGACCACGTGTAACCACACCAGCCCAGGACCTCCATGATCGTCTGAGACCAGCCACCCGGACAGCTGCTGCAACAATTAGTTTGAATAACCAAAGAATTTCTGCACAAACTTTGAGAAACCGTCTCAGGGAAGCTCATCTGCATGCTCGTCGTCCTCATTGGGGTCTCGACGTGACTGTTGTCCGTCATCGTAACCGACTTGAGTGGGCAAATGCTCACATCGGATGGCGTCTGGCATGTTGGAGAGGTGTTCTCTTCATGGATGAATCCCAGTTTTCACTGTTCAGAGCAGATGGCAGACAGCGTGTGTGGCATCGTGTTGGAAAGCGGTTCGCTGACGTCAATGCTGTGAATGGAGTTGCCTATGGTGGGGTTGGGGTAATGGTATGTGCAGGCCTATTTTACGGACAACACACACAAGTGCATTTTATTGATGGCATTTTGAATACAAAGAGATACCGTGACGAGATCCTGAGGCCCATTGTTGTGCCATTCACCCGAGACCATCACCTCATGTTGCAACATGACAATGCACGGTCCCATGTTGCAAGGGTCTGTACACAATTCCTGAAGCTGAAAAGATCCCAGTTCTTGCATGGCCAGCATACTCACCGGACATGTCACCCATTGAGCATGTTTGGGATGTTGTGGATCAGCATATACGACAGCGTGTTCCAGTTCCTGCCAATATCCAGAGGAGTGGACCGACATTCCACAGGCCAAAAACAAAAGAGTTGCGTTCATATTTTTGTTCAGTATACATAAATATTGACAGCCTTTGCAATGAAGCTCAAAAGTAAGGTGCATCCTGTTGCAGCCAATCATCCTTAAGGTGTTCTACAGCTTAATTGGAGTCCACCTGTGGTAAATTCAGTTGGTTGGACATGCTTTAGAAATGCACACACCTGACAGTGCATGGCAGAGCAGAAACCAAGAATGAAGTTCTCAGTGAACCTCTGAGACAGTATTGGCTCGAGACATAAATCTGGGGAAGGGTATGGAAAAATATCTGCTGCCCTGAAGGTCCCAATTGGCACAGTGGCAAATCATCTGTAAAGAGAAGATGTTTGCGACTGGGTCGCATTTTACTGCAGGGGGTCGTTCTCCCTAGATGCAGCAGGAACTCTGGAGGCGACTTGCAGGTGAGGCTTTTTTGATTGATTGATTGATTGATTGAAACTTTTATTAGAAGATTGCACAGTACAGTACATATTCCGTACAATTGACCACTAAATGGTAACACCCGAATAAGTTTTTCAACTTGTTTAAGTCGGGTCCACGTAAATCAATTCATGGTACAAATATATGCTATCAGCATAATACAGTCATCACACAAGTTAATCATCAGAGTATATACATTGAATTATTTACATTATGTACAATATTTACAATCCGGGGGGTGGTATGAGGAGGGTTTAGTTGATGTCAGCACTTCAGTCATCAACAATTGCATCATCAGGGGAAATGGACATTGAAACAGTGCAGGTCTGACTTGGTAGGATATGTACAGCGAGCAGAGAACATAGTGAGTTCAGAAAGCAAAAGAACAAGTGTATATACATTTGATTATTTATATTTGGTTATTTACAATCCGGGGAGGTGGGATGTGGAAGGGGGAGGGTGTTAGTCAAGGGTTGAAGTTGACTGGAGGTGTTCTTTTAGTGAGGTTTAGGAGGATAGAGATGCCCTTTCTTTTACACCTGTTGGGAGTGCATTCCATATTGATGTGGTATAGAAGGAGAATGAGTTAAGACCTTTGTTAGATCGGAATCTGGGTTAAACGTGGTTAGTGGAGCTCCCCCTGGTGTTGTGGTTATGGCGGTCATTTACGTTAAGGAAATAGTTTGACATGTACTTCGGTATCAGGGAGGTGTAGCGGATTTTATAGACGAGGCTCAGTGCAAGTTGTTTTACTCTGTCCTCCACCCTGAGCCAGCCCACTTTGGAAAAGTGGGTTGGTGTGATCTGAGGTTGAAGGCCTAAAAGTAACCTGACTAGCTTGTTCTGGGATGTTTGGAGTCTAGATTTGAGGGTTTTGGAGGTGCTAGGGTACCAGGAGGTGCATGCGTAATCGAAAAAGGGTTGAACGAATTCCCGCTAGAATCTTCAAGGTGCTTTTGTTGATCAGAGAGGAGATTCCCTAGAGAAATCTTGTTCGTTAGTTGACCTTTTTGATTACCCTGGTTGCCATTTTATCACAGGAAAGATTAGCCTCTAGAATGGAACCTAGGTAGGTGACCTCATCTTTCCTGGTGATAACAATGTCACCCACTTTTATAGTGAAGTCATTGACTTTCTTAAGGTTTATGTGGGACCCAAATAGGATGGATTCCGTTTTACCCAAGTGTATGGATAGCTTGTTGTCAGCGAGCCAGGTGCAAATACTAAGGACTTCAGCACTGAGGATTTTTTCCACCTGTGATTTGTCCTTGCCAGATACCAGCAGGGCCGAGTCATCCGCAAACAAGAACAATTCACAGTCGCATGCTGATGACAAGTCGTTTATGTATATTAGGAACAGTAAAGGCCCCAATACACTGCCTTGGGGGACTCCACAGCTTACCGAGAGGGGGGGGACACGGTGCCGTTCACCTCTACCACCTGTTCCCTCCCCTCCAAGTAAGATTGCATCCAGCTCGATGAGGTTTTGTCAAATCCGATTGCTCTGAGCTTATCCAACAGTATAGCGTGGTTAACGGTATCAAAGGCCTTCTGAAGGTCCAGCATGACCATGCCGCAGTATTTGCCCGCGTCCACCTCATGTTTGATGTGGTCGGTCAGATAGAGAAGGCATGTGTCAGTGGAGTGGTTAGTTCTGAAGCCGGATTGGAATTTGTACATGAGTTTATTGGTGGCATGGTATCTATCGACCTGTTCATAAACTATTTTTTCCATTACTTTCTAAATGGAACTGAGAATAGAAACAGGTCGGTAGTTGCCACGTTCCAATTTGCTTCCTTTTTTAAAGAGGGGAGTTACTCTTGCTATCTTGAAATCTTTGGGTACTTGACTTTGTTTAATTGAGAGGTTTATTATGTGCGTGATGATAGGAGCAATGATGGAGGCAGAGTCCCTGAGGAATCTGGAGGGAATATTGTCAAGGCCGGTGGCCTTGTTTAGGTGGAGCGCGCTCAATTTATTAAGCACCTCGTCAGCTGAGACCATTTCTAATTTGAAATAGGTGTTGATTACTAATAGCTTTCTGTAGAAGGCTTGAATGTGTTCTACACCAAAGCGACCAGAGTGGTGGGACAGCTTGTTGACAAGAGTTGTGGCTATGCTGGTGAAAAAGGTGTTGAGTCTCCTTACTACCTCCATTTTGTCTGTAATGAGGGAGTCACCCTCCTTGATGCTGATGTTGGAGAGTCTGGTTTTAAGTTTCTGGCTGAATCCAGGAAGCTGGTTGTTGAGAATTTTCCACAGCTCACGTGGCTTATTTGTGTTTTCCTCTATTAATTAAGGATCTAGTCAGGTTGTTTGCCTTATTTCTTAATTTATTGCATTGCTTTTTGAGTGTTGAAAGGAATGATTTGAGGTTATTATTATTGGGTTGTTTATCTACTTCGGTTTTACACTTTTGGTATTCGAAGTATTTTCTGTCTCTGTCTTTTATGGCAGCTAATAGGTCTGGATTCATCCATGGTTCAGAGCGGGCTTTGATCCTGACTGTTCTCTTGAGAGCAATGATTTATTGTCCGTAAAATCATGCAAAAATACAAACGAACAAAAAGCTTACCGATAGCGTAGGAGCTATGGCAAAGCTTAGCACAGGGACAGGAATAAAAAATCATAGACAAATACTTCGCGTACGGGTTGCATGGAAGCAAGTAGAAAATGTAATGCAAACAAGGAAGCCAGACTGATTGTGGAGAGAAACGGTAATAAATAGTTCTCTGATTAGTGCCCGGGAGCAGGTGAGTGTCCCGAACATTAATCAGAGGCAGGTGAAACTAATCTGCAGACATGGCAACTGCAACACAAGCCCAGGGGTGCAACCAACAGAACTGAGGTAGTCAAAACTAACAGAACAAAACATGATCTGGGCAACGGATCATAACACCTCATGTAAAAGATGCGTGTCGATCCTACTAAAAACGGACGCAGGTTCAAATCCAGAAAATTGCGTACACAAGTAAAAATCCGATGCATTAAAGTGTCCGCATGCACAAATCCAAGCACATGTATTTGTTACATCGCAATCTACTTGGCTGCAGATGTGGTAGTGTCCGCCCTGAGATCGGTAGGTCGTGAGTTCAATCCCCGGCCGAGTCATACCAAAGACTAAAAATCAAATCAAATCAAATCAACTTTATTTATAGAGCACATTTAAAATTTACCACAGGGGTAGCCAAAGTGCTGTACAATGAGCAGGTTAAAAGATAAAACGAGTACCGAGCAAACACAACACAACACAAACAGAACACGATAAAAAATAAATAATTAAAATAGAATTAATAAAAATATAAAAACATAAAAACAGGATCACAGCAGGTGTATTATGGGGCGCCATTGCAGGATGGATATCACTCAGTGTTAAAAGCCATGGAATAAAAGTATGTTTTTAAGAGAGATTTAAAAACAGGAAGAGAGGAGGCTTGTCTAACACTCAGAGGTAGGTCGTTCCAGAGCTTGGGAGCAGCAACGGCGAAAGCTCTGTCACCTCTAAGCTTCAGCCTTGTGTCAGGGACCGTCAACAGCAGCTGATCGGCTGATCTTAAGGATCGGGGGTGGGGCAGTAAGGCTGAAGGAGGTCGGAGAGATAGGTTGGCGCGAGGTTGTTTAGACATTTAAAAACAAATAAAAGGAGTTTAAAATGTATTCGGTAACGCAATGGGACCCATTACCTCCCTGCTTGGCACTCAGCATCAAGGGTTGGAATTGGGGTTTAAATCACCAAAAAAGATTCCCGGGCGCGGTCACCGCTGATGCTCACTGCTCCCCTCACCTCCCAGGGGGTGAACAAGGGAGTGGGTCAAATGCAGAGGACAAATTTCACCACACCGAGGGTGTGTGTGTGTGTGTGTGTGTGTGTGTGTGTGACTATCAGTGGTACTTTAATTTAATGTGTGCATGGCTTGTAGAGACGGCTTGCAGAGACCGCTTTCCACTAGGTGGTCGCCTGCGGTGCCATCTGTTGGAGGGGGAGCCAAATTGCAGAATGTAAAAAAAAAAAATGATAATAAAAATGTATGTATAATGTGCACTCTGTACACTTAATTGGAACGTTTTCTTAAAAAAAAAAAAAAAAAAATCAAACCTATGACATGAACCTGACTGATGGACTGCTGCCACCGCTGGGTTAGGAGTGGAAGGCAGAGTCACAATGCATTGTGGTGGAAGAAGGATAGTGGGACAATTTGATCTAATTGATGAATCTTTTACAATGAAAATGGGGGGGGGGGGGAGACTTCTGGTTGGGAAGGGCATGCTTAGTGGGGGCTCTGTGGAAATGTGACCTTTGTAATGTTTTATTGGCACTTTTGCTAACTCCAGCCGTCAATTCCACCATACTTTTTACGCACCTGTCGTATGCAGCTACTTCTTTGTAAATTGCACCTGTGATGTCTGGCAGAGGGAAATCCAACAAGCCAGGCCGCTCCAAGACTCGAGCGTCTCCAGATCCAGATATCATGGAGGACTCGGCCGTCTGCCATTTTTGGAGAATAAGTCAAAAGATGGATGAAATGCGACCTGACATCCTCGACAATCTGAAATCTGTTGTCAAAGGAGAGATAGCGGCTGTTTTGGAGTCATTCGAGAACATATCAGGGCCATTGCTAGCCTGGAGCTCGCTGCTAATGCTATTCCGAGCTTGAAAAAAATAATGTGTTTATACAGTAGCCTGTCCTCATGAGCTGGATTAAAGTTTATATCAATATTATTATATTACATGAATGTTCATATTAATATTCAATTAATGAATCAAAGTTTACTTCACAAGTGTCTCAAAGGGATGCACAAGCCACAACAACATCCTCGGCTTACATCACACATCAGGGCAAGAAAAAACTCAATATTACAAAAAAAAAACAATTAAATTAAGAAGTCAATAATAATATGCAACATTAAATGCATAGTGGTTAGAGTGTCCGCCCTGAGATTGGTAGGTCGTGAGTTCAAACCATACCAAAGTCATACCAAAGACTATAAAAATGGGACCCACTACCTCCCTGCTTGGCACTCAGCATCAAGGGTTGGAATTGGGGGTCAAATCACCAAAATGATTCCCGGGCGTGGCCACCGCTGCTGCTCACTGCTCCCCTCACCTCCCAAGGGGTGAACAAGGGGATGGGTTAAATGCAGAGAGTAATTTCACCACACCTAGTGTGTGTGTGACAATCATTGGTACTTTAACTTTAACTTTAATTTGTGTCTTTGCCTCTATCTGTTTTACACTGTTAAAGTCAAATGTTGCCGAGCCCGAAGGTCGGAGTGGGTAAAAGGGGTTGGGGATTGTAAAATGTCTCTGACTGGCTCATCAATCAGTCTGAGGAATAAATAAATGTTGGCACTTTTAATGTGAACTGTAACCCAGCATCACTTCTGTATGTCGCTGAAGTATCCACAGTCTGTGGAAATGTGCGTACATTGGGTATGAAGTTGCCGTGAGGCAGCGCACATTTCCACGTCAACGTCGGTTTTGATACATCTCAACATTGCCGTGAAAAAGGGCTTCCGGGAGGTTTTTGTGCGTACGCAAGCTTTTTACATGAGGGCCTAGGACTCTTCCTCGAGCTGGCCGGTCGTCTAAGCCCATACTTGCCAACCTTGAGACCTCCGATTTCGGGAGGTGGGGAGTGGAGGGTGGGGGGCGTGGTCGGGGGTGGGGCGCGGCGTGGTTGGGGGCGTGGTTAAGAGGGGAGGAGTATATTGACAGCTAGAATTCACCAAGTCAAGTATTTAATACACATATATATATATATATACATATATATATATATATATATATATATACACATATATACATATACATATATATATATATATATATATATATATATATATATATATATATATATATATATATATATATATATATATATATACATCCTGAAAATATGCAAACAAAGCTGAGATAATTGATACTTCAAACTTGCATAAATAAATATTAAGGAATATAACATAACTTGGCTTCTGAGAGCTTCAAAATGTAATGAATAAAATGCTAAAGTTGTTGATAAACAAGCAATTATTTTAATAATTAAATATGGTCATTTTAAATGAATTATTATGATAATTTAAAATTAATTATTTCATATATGTTTATTTTAATGTATAATTCTATGGTTGGATGTAATAAGGAGTCAGAAAAAATACAAATAAAAATACAATTAATTTAGATGTTTTTAGCAAAATATAGTAAAAATGTATTTAGTTATTTTAAAAAAAAATATATATATATATTTATTTTTAGGTAAGATAAACATAATAATACAATTTGTCTCTAGTCTGGATGATTTAGTTCTTGTCACCCTGTTGTCCTCTTGTCTTGAAAAAAGGCTGTCCTCACTCAGGTCCTCATGGAGCTGGAGGGGGCGTGGCCTCCAACTCCGGCTGAAAATCGGGAGATTTTCGGGAGAATATTTGTCCCGGGAGGTTTTCGGGAGAGGCGCTGAATTTCGGGAGTCTCCCGGAAAATTCGGGAGGGTTGGCAAGTATGTCTAAGCCAGTGTTTTTCAACCACCGTGGGAGATTATGTCATTTCACCTAATTGGGTTAAAAATATTTTTTGCACACAAGTAATTATAATCCGTAAATGATGTGCCGTTAAGTGTCTGTATTGTATAGAGCTCGGCAAAGTAACCATGTTATAGTCTTACATATCAGTAGGTAGCAGCAGGTAGCTAATTGCTTTGTAGATGTCGGGAACACGTCGTGTCATGATCACAATATGCAGACAGCGGGAGGCAGTGTGCAGGTAAAAAGGTATCTAACGCTTAAACCAAAAATAAACAAAAAGCATTGAAGCTTAGGGATGGCTATGCAAAACAAAACTAAAACTGAACTGGCTACAAAGTAAACAAAAACACAAAATGCTGGACGACAGCAAAGACTTACAGCGCGTGGAGCAGAGACGACGTCCACAAAGTACATCAGTACACGACATGACAATCAACAATGTCCCCACAAAGAAGGAAAGCATCCGCACAACTTAAATAGTCTGGATTGCGAAAACAAAGCAGGTGTGGAGAATAGCGCTCAAAGGAAGACATGAAACTGCAACAGGAAAATACCATCAAAACAGGAAAAAGCCACCAAAATAGGAGCACAAGACAAGAACTAAAACACTACACACAGGAAAACACCAAAAAACTCAAAATAAGTCACGGCGTGATGTGACAGGTGGTGACAGTACACCTACTTTGAGACCAGAGCTATAGTGATGCATGCTTGGCTATGGTTTGAAATCATATCCAACAATTGCTCGAACGACTTTTTACTGTCAAAATCGGCTTCTGAGTTTCGTTTTTTAATGATTTCTTTCTTTCAATGAAAAAAATGTGCCTTGGCTCATAAAAGGTTGAAAAACACTGGTCTAAGCTGAAGGGCTTTGCAGCATGTGGATTGCAGCAGTGAATGGGCGCAAATATATATATATATATATATATATATATATATATATATATATATATATATATATATATATATTTATATATATATATATATATATATATATATTTTACACTTATATTATTTGCTCACTAATATTTAACAACTTAACATATAACTGTTTATTTATAAACTGTATAGCAGGGGTGCTCATTACGTCGATCGCGATCTACCGGTCGATCTCGGAGGGTGTGTCAGTCGATCACCAGCCAGCCATTAAAAAAATAGTCCTAAAAATGAGCGATCATAAATCTTCACTATGACGTCACTTTCGTCACTTGATTGACATTCACGGCACCCGAGGGTCTTCTGAGATGACGCTGGCTGCTGCCAGCTCATTAAAATTACCGACTGGAAGGCGAGAAACACTTTATTTCAACAGACTCTGGCGCCGTACCTGTCGTCAAAACTCCAAAGACCGACTGCACAGTTGCACAATAAAAGCTCTGCTTCATCCTGCCTGCGCTACCAAAATAAGAGTCTCAGAAAGCTGGCGTGCACAAGCTAGCAAGCTACGGAGTTTGCCGACAATTTATTTCTTGTAAAGTGTATACAAAGGAGTACGGAAGCTGGACAAATAAGATGCCAAAAACCAAACACTTTCATGTGGTATTGGACAGAAAGGAGGACTTTTTTCTCCTCCATTAGAAAATGCGGACGTTATCATCACCACTGTCTGATTCCTATCAATGCAAGTCATCAGAATCAGGTAATACACCAACTTATATTCTTGTCTTCATGAAAGAAAGGAATCTATATGTGTTAAACATGCTTGTATTATCTTTAACCACCTTTAAGTTGTTAACAATATTAACTATATGTGTTAAACATGCTTCCATTATCTTTAAACACCTTTAACTTGTTAACAATATTAACTATATGTATTAAACATACCGTATTTTCCGCACTATTAGCCGCACCTAAAAACCACAAATTTACTCAAAAGCTGACAGTGCGGCTTTTAACCCGGTGCGCTTTATATATGGATTAATATTACGATTCATTTTCATAAAGTTTCGATCTCGCAACTTCAGTAAACAGCCGCCATCTTTTTTCCCGGTAGAACAGGAAGCGCTTCTTCTTCTACGCAAGCAACCGCCAAGGTAAGCACCCGCCCCCATAGAACAGGAAGCGCTTCTTCTTCTACTGTAAGCAACCACCCGCCCGCGTAGAAGAAGAAAAAGCGCGCGGATATACCGTACGTTTCATTTCCTTTGTGTGTTTACATCTGTAAAGACCACAAAATGGCTCCTACTAAGCGTCAGGGATCCGGTTCATGAAAAGACGCAATCTCTCCATCCGCACACGGATTACTATTTCACAGCAACTGATATTCCTGTGAAACGCACTGTGGATACAACGGGAGCACGTACGGTGAATATTCGCACCACAGGGAATGAGAAGTCATCCTTCACTGTGGTTCTAGCTTGCCATGCTAATGGCCAGAAACTTCCACCCATGGTGATATTCAAAAGGAAGACCTTGCCAAAAGAGACCTTTCCAGCCGGCGTCATCATAAAAAGCTAACTCGAAGGGATGGATGAAGAAAAGATGAGCGAGTGGTTAAGGTAAGTTTAAGTTTACGCGAAGAGGCCGGGTGGCTTTTTTCACGCAGCTCTGTCCATGTTGATATACGTATGTTTGTGATTGCACATTTGCGTACATTTTGGGAGTGAACAGAGTTGTTAGAATGCGCTGTTTTTAATATATTATTAAAGTTTGACTGACCTATCTGACTGTTTTTTTGACATTCCTTTAGCGCAGTTAGATGCGGCTTACAACACCGGGCGGCTTATAGGTGGACAAAGTTTTGAAATATGCCGTTCATTGAAGGCGCGGCTTTTAACCCAGGGCGCCTTATGGTGCGGAAAATACGGTACTTGTATTATCATTAAACACCTTTAATGTATTAACAATATTAACTATATGTGTTAAACATGCTTGCATTATCATTAAACACCTTTAACTTGTTAACAAAAACATATATTTCATAAATAAGTAAATATAAATTATATATATGAATGAGGTAGATCCCCACGACTTGATCAATTGAAAAGTAGCTCGCCTGCAGAAAAAGTGTGAGCACCCCTGCTGTATAGGCTACTAATGAGTATTCATATCTAAAATATACTTTATAAATGATGAACTGAGTATTTAATGCTTAATAATGTGTACTTATTATCAAGTGTTGCCACATCGGTAATGCAAAATCTTAAGTGTAATTATGTCTTCATTCCATGTCTCCTCTCTCTGGTCAGGGCTTTTGGAGGACCTCAGCCAAGGCTGGGAGGCCTTAAAGATGTCTGAGTCAGCATGCAAACATGGCGACAGCCTTTGGGAGTTCTGGCACCAAAAAGAGGGGGAAAAAAACAACACAGCAGATGGCGACTGTTGTCTCTCGTGCCGCCTTGATGTTGCCACTGGACTTTTGGTTTTTGCACGGTAAAAGAAAAGCAGCAAAAAGCAGAGAAAAGTGCAGAAATGTTTCGCTTGTATTAGAAGTTTTCGCTCACAACTTTTTGGCACTGTATTAGAATTACAAAACAAACAGTGAATACATCTAAATGGTTGGAAGTGAAAGTGTAAGAAAGCTTCAGTCATCTTTCGTAAGCATGAGCTGTCCCAAACACATAGGGACAGTGTTGTTGCATGGAAAATCTAGCAGGCAACTTGCAAAGCAGAAACATAACAGTAGTACCGTTTTTACATATACAGTAATAAACTGTAAA
This sequence comes from Nerophis lumbriciformis, assembly GCF_033978685.3. Lineage (NCBI taxonomy): Eukaryota > Metazoa > Chordata > Actinopteri > Syngnathiformes > Syngnathidae > Nerophis > Nerophis lumbriciformis. The sequence goes on from NC_084581.2 coordinate 9,752,854, forward strand.
AACAACCATAGATTCTACTGTAAAGAAATCTGTCAGCTTAGTCGCTAGAATTTTACCGTTAAAATAACTTAGACTTAGACAAACGTTATTGATCCACAAGGGAAATTGTTCCACACAGTAGCTCAGTTTCAAAGGATGAAAAGGGTAAGGCTGGAAATGATACTGCAGGTATTAAGTAGACTAAAAATGTACCATAGTAGCAATATAAAATATAACACAAATGTAATATTTACATATTATATATAACAGGGGTGCTCACACTTTTTCTGCAGGCGAGCTACTTTTCAATTGATCAAGTCGTGGGGATCTACCTCATTCATATATATAATTTATATTTACTTACTTATGAAATATATGTTTTTGTTAACAAGTTAAAGGTGTTTAATGATAATGCAATCATGTTTAACACATATAGTTAATATTGTTAATACATTAAAGGTGTTTAATGATAATACAAGTATGTTTAATACATATAGTTAATATTGTTAACAAGTTAAAGGTGTTTAAAGATAATGCAAGCATGTTTAACACATGTAGTTAATATTGTTAACAAGTTAAAGGTGGTTAAAAATAATACAAGCATGTTTAACACAAATAGTTAATATTGTTAAGAACTTAAAGGTGGTTAAAGATAAAACAAGCATGTTTAACACATATAGTTAATATTGTTAACAACTTAAAGGTGGTTAAAGATAATACAAGCATGTTTAACACATATAGATTCCTTTCTTTCATGAAGACAAGAATATAAGTTGGTGTATTACCTGATTCTGATGACTTGCATTGATAGGAATCAGACAGTGGTGATGATAACGTCCGCATTTTCGAATGGAGGAGAAAAAAAGTCCTCCTTTCTGTCCAATACCACATGAAAGTGGTTGGTTTTTGGCATCTTATTTGTCCAGCTTCCGTACTCCTTTGTATACACTTTACAAGAAATAAATTGTCGGCAAACTCCGTAGCTTGCTAGTTTGTGCACGCCAGCTTTCTGAGACTCTTATTTTGGTAGCGCAGGCAGGATGAAGCAGAGCTTTTATTGTGCAACTGTGCAGTCGGTCTTTGGAGTTTTGACGACAGGTACGGCGCCAGAGTCTGTTGAAATAAAGTGTTTCTCGCCTTCCAGTCGGTAATTTTAATGAGCTGGCAGCAGCCAGCGTCATCTCAGAAGACCCTCGGGTGCCGTGAATGTCAATCAAGTGACGAAAGTGACGTCATAGTGAAGATTTATGATCGCTCATTTTTAGGACTATTTTTTTAATGCCTGGCTGGTGATCGACTGACACACCCTCCGAGATCGACCGGTAGATCGCGATCGATGTAAAGAGCACCCCTGATATATACAGTATATAATACAGGTAAAAGCCAGTAAATTAGAATATTTTGAAAAACTTGATTTATTTCAGTAATTGCATTCAAAAGGTGTAACTTGTACATTATATTTATTCATTGCACACAGACTGATGCATTCAAATGTTTATTTCATTTAATTTTGATGATTTGAAGTGGCAACAAATGAAAATCCAAAATTCCGTGTGTCACAAAATTAGAATATTGTGTAAGGCTAATACAAAAAAGGGATTTTTAGAAATGTTGGCCAACTGAAAAGTATGAAAATGAAAAATATGAGCATGTACAATACTCAATACTTGGTTGGAGCTCCTTTTGCCTCAATTACTGCGTTAATGCGGCGTGGCATGGAGTCGATGAGTTTCTGGCACTGCTCAGGTGTTATGAGAGCCCAGGTTGCTCTGATAGTGGCCTTCAACTCTTCTGCGTTTTTGGGTCTGGCATTCTGCATCTTCCTTTTCACAATACCCCACAGATTTTCTATGGGGCTAAGGTCAGGGGAGTTGGCGGGCCAATTTAGAACAGAAATACCATGGTCCGTAAACCAGGCACGGGTAGATTTTGCGCTTTGTGCAGGCGCCAAGTCCTGTTGGAACTTGAAATCTCCATCTCCATAGAGCAGGTCAGCAGCAGGAAGCATGAAGTGCTCTAAAACTTGCTGGATCTCAGGAAACAGAGTGGACCGACACCAGCTGGACTGCTGCTGAGTGGTCCAAAGTCATGTTTTCTGACGAAAGCAAATTTTGCATTTCCTTTGGAAATCGAGGTCCCAGAGTCTGGAGGAAGACAGGAGAGGCACAGGATCCACATTGCCTGAAGTCTAGTGTAAAGTTTCCACCATCAGTGATGGTTTGGGGTGCCATGTCATCTGCTGGTGTCGGTCCACTCTGTTTCCTGAGATCCAGGGTCAACGCAGCCGTCTACCAGCAAGTTTTAGAGCACTTCATGCTTCCTGCTGCTGACCTGCTCTATGGAGATGGAGATGTCAAGTTCCAACAGGACTTGGCGCCTGCACACAGCGCAAAATCTACCCGTGCCTGGTTTACGGACCATGGTATTTCTGTTCTAAATTGGCCCGCCAACTCCCCTGACCTTAGCCCCATAGAAAATCTGTGGGGTATTGTGAAAAGGAAGATGCAGAATGCCAGACCCAAAAACGCAGAAGAGTTGAAGGCCACTATCAGAGCAACCTGGGCTCTCATAACACCTGAGCAGTGCCAGAAACTCATCGACTCCATGCCACGCCGCATTAACGCAGTAATTGAGGCAAAAGGAGCTCCAACAAAGTATTGAGTATTGTACATGCTCATATTTTTCATTTTCATACTTTTCAGTTGAAAAATCCCTTTTTTGTATTAGCCTTAAGTAATATTCTAATTTTGTGACACACGGAATTTTGGATTTTCATTTGTTGCCACTTCAAATCTTCAAAATTAAATGAAATAAACATTTGAATGCATCAGTCTGTGTGCAATGAATAAATATAATGTACAAGTTACACCTTTTGAATGCAATTACTGAAATAAATCAAGTTTTTCAAAATATTCTAATTTACTGGCTTTTACCTGTATATACTGATATATTATATTTGTATATAATCTATACAAAATATAACAAATCCCAATTACCATGTACAATATTACAGTATATGTAACAGCTGCAGCAAAAAAAATTAAAAAAATTTAAAAAACAAATAAATAAAAAGGGCAGCATAGAATAGTGAATAGAACAGTGATACCATTTTTTAAATTTACAGTAATTCGGTATAAAAACAACAATGAATTTGACTATTGTAATCGCAAAACCTACAGATTTTCTTTTACAATGTGTCCAATAACTAAATTTACATAATGAAAGGACTATAATTGCTCATTAAATTAACTAAAAATTGTCATCGTCATGTTTACATACTGTACTGTATATTAATTTTTGCGCTATATGACTTAATTGAATAAAAGAAAAATGTTTACAAAGTATTTAAAAATATATATTATGTACATTAAGAATGGTATTCATATGGTTCCATTTGTCGCAGTTTACGTGACACACGAAATGTGACAAAATGGGGCGGTTGCACTATCCACTCTAGCCGCCAGATGGCAGTAGAGTGTTGAATATTTTAAAATGTCTTTTGTGACAGTCCCAATTACCACAGCATCAGTTGCTATGTAGAGTGGCACTTTCCATCATTGCAATAAAGAAATCCACCACTGGGGCCATATGAATCCCTTTCCTACTGTAGAATTTTTAAATTATCAACAAATACTACAACAATTCCTAAAAATTCAAACTAAACCCTGTATGTATTTATGATTTATTTATGACTTGTTTCTATGTATATGTTTTGTCAAATAAGCACTAACTCTATTGTGCCACGTATAGGCTTATAATATTTGGCATATTAATTACAATAAAACAGGTAACAGTATACTAAAGCTACTAATTTGGCTGCTGACATATAACATCTATGTGCTAAGAGTAAGCGCAAGGATAACCTAAAAAAAATATTTTTAAAAATCAATTACAAAAAAAATGTGGTTTTTTTTTTTTTATAAAAAATGATTTTCCAAAATTATTAATCGATTTGGAATTAGCCAAAAATAAGAATCGTAATTTGCATCTGAATTTGATTAATTTTTTTCAGCACTTGTTAGTGCTCTTGCTTAAAAATAAGAAGGCCCTGGGTTCTATCCCTGGACTCGGGGTCTTTCTGTGTTTGCATGTTCTCCTCGTGATCGGGTACTCCGGCTTCCTCCCACCTCCAAAGACATGCACCTGAGGATAGGTTGATTGGCAACACTAAATGGTCCCTAGTGTGTGAATGTGAGTGTGAATGTTGTCTGTCTGTCTGTGTTGGCCCTGTGGCGACATCCAGCTGGCATAGGCTCCAGCCCCCTCGCAAACCCAAAAGGGACAAGTGGCAGAAAATGGATGGGCACCTTTAAAATAAGTAATAAGCTCCAACGATCTTCAGCGGCAACGGGATTCATTACTTTATTATTAGTCTTTATTACCCAATATATGTCTGATAATTTTTTACCTTTAATTGAAAAGACGTAGAAAGATTTTGCCCGCTGCTCTGCTTTACCACTATCTCTTGCTGGCCGAGTTCATCTGATCAGGATGATCACTCTTCCTAAAATTCTTTACATTTTTCAACATGTCCCTATATTCATCACTGAATAATTTTTCGATGAATTAGACAAGTTGATATCCAAATTTTTATGGGGGGCCAGACCGCCTCGAATCTGGAAGTCAGTCTTACAATCTCCTAGGTCTGAGGGAGGGCTTGCACTCCCCAATTTTTGGCAATACTATTGGGCAGCTAATGTGCAGAAACTCCTATACTGGATGGATGGAGGCTCCCTAGCCCTTCCTGGCCTGAGTATACCTCGAAACGGCAACCCCACACTTCTCACCAGAGGTGTGGACTCGAGTCACATGACTTGGACTCGAGTCAGACTCGAGTCATGAATTTGATGACTTTAGACTCGACTTGACAAAATGTAAAAAGACTTGCAACTCGACTTAGACTTTAACATCAATGACTTGTGACTTCACTTGGACTTGAGCCTTTTGAATTGACATGAATTGACATGACTTGCTACTTTCCCCAAAACCCAAAGATGAAAAAGTTATTCGGGAGCGCTCCGTATTTTTCATTGTGTACTTGTCTATCAGCGTTGCGTGTGTCAGCTGGTGTGCTGTCAGTACAACAGCCAATCAAATTAGATCTACTTTGTTTTCATCACACAGCATTCATCCAATCAAATTGCAGGACAACCAACGAAGAAGACATGTCCAAACCACACGCCAGTGAACAAAAAATGATACCTAAAATAATTTTGTTTGGGTATAAAAATTACGAGGTGGTCAACACAAAACGGTTTGCAGTATGCAACACATGCGGTTCGAAAATGACTGATGGAGAGGCAACAACTTCCAACTTCGTCCGGCATTTGAAGTTGCACAAAGAACGGTAAGTTTTGAATGTAAGATAACGTTTATTGGCTAAGTAACGTGACTTTTATTTGCTGTGTAGTTAAATCAGTGAGGCTGTAAACTCACTGCTAACGTTATAACGTTATTGCAAACACGGGAATCTGTTGCAGTTCACTACCTTATTCATACTTTTTGTTCAGTGATTTTTTTTAAGCAGGGTTACGTTAGTCAATATATCACACGTAACGTTAGACGGCGGTCAGCAGCACCGCGTATTTTAGCCACCTAAAAAAAGACAAAAATAGTCAAATAAAGGTCAGTTAAAATGTATACTATATTATGAATAAGTGTACCGTTTTAGCTAGCTTTCTGACATACTGTTGGTTGTTTACCTCAGTGGTCCCCAACCACCGGGCCGCGGCCCGGTACTGGTCCGTGGATCGATTGGTATCGGGCCGCACAAGAAATATATATATATTTTTTTCTTTTTTTAATTAAATCAACATAAAAAACACAAGATACACTTACAAGTAGTGCACCAACCCAAAAAAACTCTCTCCCCCCTTTTGTTCTGGGCATTGAACATGAAGACTCTTCCTTCAAAGTTCCGAGTGGCCATGAGAGTCTTGGCAGTGCCTGCCTCCAGTGCTCCAGTGGAGCGAGTTTTCAGCCATGGTGGCATCATACTACGCCCCCATCGTGCACAAATGACTGACAGACTCTTGGCTAATTTGGTCTTTTGCAAATGAAATGCAGCATAGGGCCCTGACATATAAAAAGTACAACTTTTTTGTTATGTTCACGTATATGTCATGTTTTTTCAATGTTAACACTTTTGTACAAATAAGTACATTTGCACTTTATTTTTCAATGTGTTTGTTCTGTAAAGGAATGAGTTAATGTTTAAAATGACTGGTTAATAGTGCTATTATAAAGTGCAATGTCAGCACAATTTTCTTTCCTGCAATTTAAAATGCACTTGTTTTAATAAATAAATACAGCGTTTGAAAAGCATACACAATCTGTGTTAATATATTAGTCTGTGGTTAAAAGGACTTGAAAGGACTCGAAACTCAAAATGCAGGACTTAGGACTTGACTTGAGACTTTCCAGTCTTGACTTTGGACTTGACTCGGGGCTTGCCTGTCTTGACTCGGGACTTGACTCGGACTTGAGGGCAAAGACTTGAGACTTACTTGTGACTTGCAAAACAATGACTTGGTCCCACCTCTGCTTCTCACTACGTTCTTGCTTATGCTCATCACTGACTTTACCTTTAAAACTTGAAGGCGCAAACACCATTGCGTCAATCTCTGTGAAAATATGTAACTAGCTCAGGAAACACATGGGTTTGCAGGTCCGTCCTAGTGTTGTCCCGATACCAATATTTTGGTACCAGTACCAAAATGTTTTTCGGTACTTTTCGAAATAAAGGGGACCACAAAAAATGTCATCTTTGGCTTTATTTTAACAAAATATCTTAGAGTACATTAAACATATGTTTGTTCTTATTGCAAGTGTGTCCTTAAATATAATAGTGAACATACAAGACAACTTGTCTTTTAGTAGTAAGTAATCAAACAAAGGTTCCTAATTTAGTCTGCTGACATATGCAGTAACATTTTGTGTCATTTATCATTCTATTATTTTGTCAACATTATTAAGGACAAGTGGTAGAAAATGAATGATTAATCTACCTGTTCATTTACTGTTAATATCTGCTTACTTTTCTGTTTCCACATGTTCTATCTACACTTCTGTTAAAATGTAATAATCACTTATTCTTATGTTGTTTGATACTTTAAATTTAGTTTTGGATGATACCACACATTTGGGTATCAATCCAATACCAAGTCATTACGGGATCAGACATTGGTCATATTCAAAGTCCTCATGTGTCCAGGGACATATTTCATGAGCTTAAAAACATAATTTTTTTTTTTTAAAGGGGAACATTATCACAATTTCAGAATTGTTAAAACCATTAAAAATCAGTTCCCAGTGGCTTATTATATTTTTCGAAGTTTTTTTCAAAATTTTACCCATCACGCAATATCCCTAAAAAAAGCTTCAAAGTGCCTGATTTTAACCATCGTTATAAACACCCGTCCATTTTCCTGTGACGTCACATAGTGAAGCCAACACAAACAAACATGGCGGAAAGAACAGCAAGCTATAGCGACATTAGCTCGGATTTCAGCGGCTTAAGAGATTCAACAGATTACGAATGTATTGAAACGGATGGTTGTAGTGTGGAGGCAGGTAGCGAAAACAAAATTGAAGAAGAAACTGAAGCTATTGAGCCATATCGGTTTGAACCGTATGCAAGCGAAACCGACGAAAACGACACGACAGCCAGCGACACGAGAGAAAGCGAGGACGAATTCGGCGATCGCCTTCTAACCAACGATTGGTATGTGTTTGTTTGGCATTAAAGGAAACTAACAACTATGAACTAGGTTTACAGCATATGAAATACATTTGGCAACAACATGCACTTTGAGAGTGCAGACAGCCCAATTTTCATCAATTAATATATTCTGTAGACATACCCTCATCCGCGCTCTTTTCCTGAAAGCTGATCTGTCCAGTTTTGGAGTCGATGTCAGCAGGCCAGCGAAGCTAGGGTCGATAGGGGGTTTAGCTCGCTCGTCTGCGGGAACAAACTGCCGCCATTGCTTGTCGTGCTACCGAGGTCCTTTGTCCCTGAATTGCTCACACACTCCGGCAGATTCAATGGGGGTCTGGCGGCAGATTTCTTTGACTTTATCGTTGGAAATGCATCTGCTTTGAGTGTCGCAGGATATCCACACATTCTTGCCATCTCTGTCGTAGCATAGCTTTCGTCGGTAAAGTGTGCAGAACAAACGTCCAATTTCTTGCCCCTTTCGCATCTTTGGGCCACTGGTGCAACTTGAATCCGTCCCTGTTCGTGTTGTTACACCCTCCGACAACACACCGACGAGGCATGATGTCCCCAAGGTACGGAAAACAGTCGAAAAAACGGAAAATAACAGAGCTGATTTGACTCGGTGTTTGAGAAAATGGCGGATTGCTTCCCGATGTGACGCCACGTTGTGACGTCATCGCTCCGAGAGCGAATATTAGAAAGGCGTTTAATTCACCAAAATGCACCCATTTAGAGTTCTGAAATCGGTTAAAAAAATATATGGTCTTTTTTCTGCAACATCAAGGTATGTATTGACGCTTACGTAGGTCTGGTGATAATGTTCCCCTTTAAATGAAAGCAGATTTTGTGATAATAAAAAATACAGATGTAATCATAGTAGCATCAATCAATCAATCAATCAATGTTTATTTATATAGCCCTATATCACAAGTGTCTCAAAGGGCTGCACAAGCCACAACGACATCCTCGGTTCAGAGCCCACATAAGGGCAAGGGAAAACTCACAACCCAGTGGGATGTCAATGTGAATGACTATGAGAAACCTTGGAGAGGACCGCAGATGTGGGTGACCGGATGCAATGGACGTCGAGTGGGTCTGACATAATATTGTGAAAGTCCAGTCCATAGTGGATCTAACATAATAGTGAGAGTCCAGTCCATAGTGGATCTAACATAATAGTGAGAGTCCAGTCCATAGTGGAGCCAGCAGGAAACCATCCCGAGCGGAGACGGGTCAGCAGCGCAGAGATGTTCCCAACCGATGCACAGGCGAGCGGTCCACCCTGAGTCCCAACTCTGGACAGCCAGCACTTCATCCATGGCCACCGAACCTGTGCCGCCACCCTCCCACGCAGGAGAGGGGGGCAGAGGAGAAAATAAAAGAAACGGCAGAACAACTGGTCTAAAAAGGGGGTCTATTTAAATTTTAGTGTATACAAATGAGTTTTAAGATGGGACTTAAATGCTTCTACTGAGGTAGCATCTCTAACTGTTACCGGGAGGGCATTCCATAGTACTGGAGCCCGAATAGAAAACGCTCTGTAGCCCGCAGACTTTTTTTGGGCTCTGGGAATCACTAATAAGCCAGAGTTCTTTGAAAGTAGATTTCTTGCCGAGACATAGGGTACAATACAATCAGCAAGATAGGATGGCTCTAGACCGTGTAGTATTTTATACGTAAGTAGTAAAACCTTAAAGTCACATCTTAAGTGCACAGGAAGCCAGTGCAGGTGAGCCAGTATAGGCGTAATATGATCAAACTTTCTTGTTCTTGTCAAAAGTCTAGCAGCTACATTTTGTACCAACTGTAGTCTTTTAATGCTAGACATAGGGAGACCCGAAAATAATACGTTACAGTAATCGAGACGAGACGTAACGAACGCATGAATAATGATGTCAGCGTCGCTAGTGGACAAAATGGAACAAATTTTAGCGATATTACGGAGATGAAAGAAGGCCGTTTTAGTAACACTCTTAATGTGTGACTCAAATGAGAGAGTTGGGTTGACTAGATACCTCCTGTACTTGTTACCATTACAGTTGCTGTTAGGTGTAGATCCACTAATGGCGTTTGTTTATATTGTAGCGTCCCGGAAGAGTTGGTGCTGCAGGTAACTCTGGGAATTTTTTCTTTAGTGTTTATGTTGTGTTGCGGCGCAAATATTTACACAAAATTAGTTTGTCATTGTTTCTTTAGTGTGGTTTCACTAGATTGCACATGTTTATGACAGTGTTGGCGTTGTTCATACGGCCGCTCTTAGTGGCCATATGAACTGTTGACTTAGTATGACCGGCTGTTGACTAAGTATGACCTTCATTCACTTGTGTGTAGTGTGTTCTAAGTTAAGATGGACGCCTTTAAAGGTGTATAATCGGACTTGGCTTTGGCAGCTGAAGATAATATTAATCATATCCAATGTCATGACCCCGGACTGCTGCAGTGGTAGTGAAGCATGTATAGCTGTCACTCGTCCTACAGGGATGATATTAAAAATGTATGTGGGTGGGGAACTGGTACTTTTTAGTATCGCGGTACTATACTAATACCGGTACGGTTGACCCTGCTACATAAAAACTATTTAAACCTTCCCGTACTGACCCCATTCGACCGCATTCATAACTTGGCACGATCATCACCATTGTGAAAGACCTCTATACAAACAGAGTTTTCTCATCCTTCGCTGAGCTCTCTTCCAAATACGACTTGCCGAACTCCCACCTTGTTCGTTTTTTTCAAGCGAGAGACTTCGTAAAGAAGCAGTTCCCAAATCGTCCTTCGGAAACTCTGATTGATTCTTTATGAGTCCCAACCATAAAAATGCATCTTTGTGCTATACACCTCCTGAGGTTCAGTTGCTCCAAACTCTCTAACATTGATAAGAGCCTCGTGGGAGAGCGATTTAAATACCAACATGTCCGATCAACACTGGAACTCTGCCCTGAATCTGGTTCCTTGCTCCTCGATATGTGCCCGCCATTGCCTTATCCAATGCAAAATAATCTATAAAATTCACTGCACCGATTCAAAATGATCCAAAATCTATCCCACTGTCAGCAACACCTGCAATAGATGCAAACAATCTCTGGTTAACCATATCCATAGGTTCTGGTCCTGTCCTAAGCTGTGTTTCTTCTGGGAGAACATTTTTGACACAATCGGAAAGGCATATACGGTCAAAGTATTCCTCCTAATCCAGGGGTGTCAGACTCATTTTGGATCGGGGCCCACATGGAGAAAAATTTACTCCCAAGTGGGCCGGCCTGGTAAAATCACGGCACGATAACTTAAAAATAAAGACAACTTCAGATTGTTTTCTTGGTTTAAAAATAGAACAAGCACATTCTGAAAATGTACAAATCATAATGTTGTTGTTTTGTTTTTTTACACTTACATGTTGCGGTTAATAGTATTTTCTTTATTTGTCGTTATTTATTGGGACTGTGTGGCGCGGTTGGGAGAGTGGCCGTGCCAGCAACCTGAGGGTTCCTGGTTCAATCTTCAGCTTCTACCAACCTAGTCACATCCGTTGTGTCCTTGAGCAAGACACTTCACCCTTGCTCCTGATGGGTCATGGTTAGCGCCTTGCATGGCAGCTCCCGCCATCAGTGTGTGAATGTGTGTGTGAATGGGTGAATGTGGAAATAGTGTCAAAGTGCTTTGAGTACCTTGAAGGTAGAAAAGCGCTATACAAGTATAACCCATTTACATTTACCATTTATATATATTTTCTGAATAAATTATGTGATAATGGTTATCAGTCAACTCGTTGGTGTTCATTTTCAATCTATCAAGATAAAAAAATAATATCAATATGAAATTACAGCATGTTATTTATGTAGTTTGATAATTTTCCTCGACTGCTGCACTAACATCATGTGGTTTATTTTGTTCATATGTAGCATCATCTACAAAGATAAAAAGAATTGCTATTGCGACATCCAGTGGACACATTTAGAACAGCTGTTTCCTTCATTCAAAAATTTCCGGTTAATTCTTATACTTAGCAACTCATCCGGCCGGAAAACCTGTTCGCGGGCCTGATCCGGCCCTCGGTCCGTACGTTTGACACCCCTGTCCATTATCAACCATTTTCGGTATATCCCCTGATAACACGTGCCATGTATCACTAAAACCCGCTGTTGCTTTTACGACCTTGCTGGCCAGGCGATTGATCTTGTTTAATTGGAAGCTGGATCCATCACATGGCCGTTGGATTAAAGAGGTTGTCTACAGCAGGGGTGCTCAATACGTCGATCACGATCTACCAGTCGATCGCAAAGGTAGTATTGGTAGATCGCATTACATTATTTAAATTTTTTTTTTTTTTTTTGTGTGTCCTGTCCAGCTTCTCAGGCAAATCATATAGTAGATGTAGATGCCCATTTTGGCTGTTCAGATTTACTTTACAAAAGAGAAGTGTAGGATACTTCTCTTGTTGCCTTATTTGTATTTGACTTTATTAAATGTATTTATATTATCATTTAGTGCAGCCGGGCCGGAGCAGGAGGGGATAGAAAGAGAAAAAAAAGAAGACAGAGGGGGAAATTGTGGGGACAAGAGGGGGATTAGACAGAGAGACAAAAACAACAACAGCAAATAACAACAACAACAACAATAGAGCAACATCAGCAAATACGACATGTACAAATATGATGGTAAAAGAAATAGCAAATAAGCAGTTAGCGAAAAATAAAAAATAATACAGAAATGACAATGAGCATTATTACACTACAAATGGATCAATACAAATACCAATAGAAATAGCGCTATTGATAATGAACGATACCAATAATTTACCTTTATTATCAACAATACAGTTGTTTAAATGCAACAATACATATACGTAATGATAACTTGAGATACGAAAGAATGCAGAAAAATGGAGGGGGAGAAAGAGAAGCAACCTACATTAACCTTGTAGATTGTTATAGTCATAATAGGTTAAGCTTTGTCAGTGTGCCGTGTGTTACACCCAGTTTACCCTAGGGCAGGGGTGCTCATTACGTCGATCGCGAGCTACCGGTCGATCTCGGAGGGTGTGTCAGTCGATCACCAGCCAGGCATTAAAAAAATAGTCCTAAAAATGAGCGATCATAAATCTTCACAATGACGTCATTTTCGTCACTTGATTGACATTCACGGCACCCGAGGGTCTTCTGAGATGACGCTGGCTGCTGCCAGCTCATTAAAATTACCGACTGGAAGGCGAGAAACACTTTATTTCAACAGACTCTGGCGCCGTACCTGTCGTCAAAACTCCAAAGACCGACTGCACAGTTGCACAGTTGCGCTAACAAAATAGGAGTCTCAGAAAGCTGGCGTGCACAAGCTAGCAAGCTACAGAGTTTGCCGACAATGTATTTCTTGTAAAGTGTATACAAAGGAGTACGGAAGCTGGACAAATAAGATGCCAAAAACCAACCACTTTCATGTGGTATTGGACAGAAAGGAGGACTTTTTTTCTCCTCCATTCGAAAATGCGGACCTTATCAGCACCACTGTCTGATTCCTATCAATGCAAGTCATCAGAATCAGGTAATACACCAACTTATATTCTTGTCTTCATGAAAGAAAGGAATCTATATGTGTTAAACATGCTTGTATTATCTTTAAACACCTTTAACTTATTAACAATATTAACTATATGTGTTAAACATGCTTGTATTATCTTTAAACACCTTTAACTTGTTAACAATATTAACTATATGTATTAAACATTCTTGTATTATCATTAAACACCTTTAATTTTTTAACAATATTAACTATGTGTTAAACATGCTTGTATTATCATTAAACACCTTTAACTTGTTAACAATATTAACTATATGTGTTAAACATGCTTGTATTATCTTTAAACACCTTTAACTTGTTAACAATATTAACTATATGTATTTAACATGCTTGTATTATCATTAAACACCTTTAATTTTTTAACAATATTAACTATATGAGTTAAACATGCTTTCATTATCTTTAAACACCCTTTACTTGTTAACAATATTAACTATATGTATTAAACATACTTGTATTATCATTAAACACCTTTAATTTATTAACAATATTAACTATATGTGTTAAACATGCTTGCATTATCATTAAACACCTCTAACTTGTTAACAAAAACATATATTTCATAAATAAGTAAATATAAATTATATATATGAATGAGGTAGATCCCCACGACTTGATCAATTGAAAAGTAGCTCGCCTGCAGAAAAAGTGTGAGCACCCCTGGTCTACAGTCTAAAACTGGAAAAACTTAGGTTCTCGCCAAAAGGCTCTGCTCAAGCGTTTTAAAGCTGATGGAGTCACTTCCTGCTGTATGTCAACTCTCTTGATCTATTCCCAGATTCGGATGAGGAATAATCTCCCCTTCTATTTTTCTCAGCCTCTAATGTCTGTCTCCTGCGGTGTATGAGTGTGTGTAAATGTGTATGTTTTTGTTGTCTTATTTGTTGTAGGTATGTGCCATATATGTCCCTTGTTGGTTTGACCTGAGTGGGGTGGGTGCGTGGTTTAAGGTGTTAGGAATTTGTTACCTACTTCAGAATTTTGCTGTTCCTACTTGCACTCTTTTCTGTCTGTTTGAAAATGTCAATAAAAAGAGTTGGTGAGAAAAAAATATATATATATATATTCACTTGTTTTTAAATATAATCAGAATTATGATATTCACATTTCACAATTAATTAATTACATCAACCTATGTATTAATATGTTTTCGAATTAATTCATTTATTTTTCAGTTTCATTATCCAACCTCCCTTTCCATAAAGTGTTGCTGTTAGCACCTCCAACCACTAGAGAGAGCTAAAAAACAAGTAATGTTCACAATTGCGTTTCTGTGGTAACTTTTCAAATAATAAGCGCTTTATCTACACGTAAGATGTTTTTTTGTATTTAATTTTTAACGCACATTTAGAACAAATATAGGATGATTTTTTGAATATTTTAGAATTTTCTTTTTGGTAGCAATTGTGATGAAATGGCATTACAAGTAATGGCAGTGCAAAATGACCATAACAAGTGTAAAAGCAAAGTGCGAACACTCCAAACTGATTTTTTGAGGAAGTACAATAATTGCCATTTTCCTCTTGTCCCGACAAAGTACATCACTTGGCAGTAAAAAAAAAAGTTTTATTGTCTGCTGCAGTCAGAGGACATCAACTCCATCATTGCTTTATTTGTTGCTGCAGGGGTCACATGACCTACTGACTGAAATGTAGGGCCTCTTCTGCTCATGTAATCATCATGTCGTCATGGTAACATGCATTCACAGGCACAGCATTAAGTACGCCTACAGCCTCTATTTCCATCATATAAAGTTGAATACAAAACAATGAAATATTGAAAGGTTGTGTTTAGGATGCAGTCCTGGACTCCAGGCCGGACAGACAGTGTTTAAAGAGACACTGTCCTATCTGACAGAAGACTATAAATATCACGCATGGCTGCATGTAAATGAGGCAAAGGCACTCCACTCGAAAAACAGCATGAAAATGTCACACTGGAGAGCACAGAAGAAGAAGAAGAAAAAAAAGATAAACTGTATCACAGACTCATCTTGCTCATATTTCACTGCAAGACATGTTGATGTTTTTGCTCTTCTGTTGAGGGGAAAAAATAATTCTAAAACATTTTGACCAACACTAAACATGTCACATTTTACAAATGAAATTGTAAATTGACACAAACATATTTCTACAGGCTGAGTTTGTTGTTAATGCTCACCATGATAAAATACAATTTCATTGCTGTTTGTTTTTATTAGGAAAAATATGACTTAATTCCCAACTTAATTCCTCAACAATGTAGGACTATTTTGCAAAATGTACATCCTTTTTTTTTTTTTTTTTTAATATGAAAATATTTATTTTAATTCTGAAAAAATAAATAAATAAATAAATATATATATATATATATATATATATATATATATATATATATATATATATATATATATATATATATATATATATATATATATGTGTGTGTATATATATAACAGGGGTTAGTGCATGTGTCTCACAATACGAAGGTCCTGGTTTTGATCCCCTGGCTCGGGGTCTTTCTTTGTGGAGTTTGCATGATTTTCTCGTGACTGCGTGGGTACTCCAGCTTCTTCCCACCACCAAAGACATGCACCTGGGGATAGGTTGATTGGCAACACTAAATTGGCCCTAGTGTGTGAATGTGAGTGTGACATCACATGGACAAAGATAAGACCTTCTGGAGAAAAGTTCTGTGGTCAGATGAAACAAAAATTCAGTTGTTTGGCCACAATACCAAAGAATTATGTTCGGAGGATAAAAGGTGAGGTCTTTAATACCAGGAACACCATTCCTACCGTCAAGCATGGTGGTGGTAGTATTATGCTCTGGGCCTGTTTTGCTGCCAATGAATGGAACTGGTGCTTTACAGAGAGTAAATGGGACAATGAAAAAGGAGGATTACCTCCAAATTCTTCAGGACAACCTAAAATCCTCAGCCCGGAGGTTGGGTCTGGGGCGCAGTCGGGTGTTCCAACAGGACAATGAGCACACACACACCCGTCAAAAGTGGTAAAGGAATGACTAAATCAGGCTAGAATTAAGGTTTTAGAATGGCCTTCCCAAATTCCTGACTTAAACGTGTGGACAATGCTGAAGAAACAAGTCCATGTCAGAAAACCAACACATTTAGCTGAACTGCGCAAATTTTGTCAAAAGGAGTGGTCAGAAATTGTGTGTGTGTGTGTGTGTGTGTGTGTGTGTGTATATATATATATATATATATATATATATATATATATATATATATACATATATATATATATATATATATATATATATATATATATATATATATATATATATATATATATATATATATATATATATATATATATTTATAATATCTGACTTTTTTCTTGGAAGAATATCATCACTGTACAAATGTACAAGTTAATGTTTTGGGGGAAAAAATCTTGTCTGGGATTTTTTTTTTTAAATAAAACAACTTTTTTTTTTTGAAAATGTTAACTTTTTCACAAGTCTTATCACAGACACAAAAATAAAAAAGTGTTTTTACTGCCAAAATTAAACTTTGTTCTTGATTTTTTTTGTATTTATTTCTTAAAAATGTACACCTTTTGTTTCCTGTAAGTGCATGCCATTTTGCTCAATAACATGCAACCTTTCCCAACGTTTCCCCGATGAAAGTAAGCCATTTATTTTTCTAAAAATAATGAAGCAAGACAGTTATTCTGGAAAAAACAGACATGTACTAAAAAAAATGGGCAGCGGTGATTAGTGCTCATGCCTCACAGCAAGAAGGTTCTGGGTTCTGTGTGGAGTTTGCTTCTTCTCTCCGTTCCTCCCACCTAAATGGTCCTTAGTGTGTGAATGTGAGTGTGAATGTTGTCTGTCTATCTGTGATGAGGTGGCGACTTGCTCAGGGTGTACCCCACCTTCCGCCCGAATGCAGCTGAGATAGGCTCCAGCAACCCCCACCACCCCGAGAGGGACAAACTGTATAAAATGAATGACTGAATGAATGTCCCAAAACCAAGAAAAAAAAGCACAAAAGCCTCAGCAGCGTCGTAGCACTACCACAGTCATCCTAAGGGAGTCGCTGTCGTGCTGACGTAACTGTGTTGTAGCAGAGACGTCTAAAAGTGGGAGGAGCCTAGAGGCGATTGGCGTGTGTTCTTGCCAGGTTCACTAGTCTTCCTCAGCGCAGCTGCGACACTCTCAAGTCTCCCATCAGTCCGCTCTCCCCTCGCCGCTGCCCCGCAGAACAGAGTGCCGAGCCCCCGGACGAACTCACCTTTAGCGACCCTGTCAGCGAGCCTCAAGCCCCGGACAATGCAACACCAGCAGAATCAAAGCTTGACCGGATAAGGAGATTGTTGGAGCGGAGTAAAGGAAGGACGGACGCTGCTGTTGTTGGAGGTGGTGGTGTTGGTGGTTATTGGAGAGGGTAGCGAGCAGCCCCGGAAGGTAAGCCCACCTTTTGGTGCTTGTGTGTCGGCCACCAGGTTGGACGGCGGCCGGTCACTTGTCTTGACAAACAACAATGAATGAATTCATGGTTTAGATTTTTAAAACTGTTCAAGTGCTTAGCTATGCTTACAGCAAAATACTTCTATTAATATATGTAGTTATTAATATTAGTTTATTTTAATGTGATGATGTGACAGCCCGACTTTAAAGCATCACTTATTTAAAGTTCAATGCAATCTTTTATTGGTTGCATTTGCTTTGAATGTACATTAAGTACAGTAAATTGTTTCAGCCAAGCATTTACATAGTATTGTATTAGCATGTTATACTGTAATGTAGTAGATGTAAACAATATTAAGTCTCACAAGTTCTGCTATTGTTAAGAAAATACCAATTTTTTAATATTGTTGTTGTACAGTATGGCACTGATATGGAGGAGTTGGTCAGAATATTAGAAACACCCTCCAGTATGATCAATACAAACAAGGACAATAATAAAAAATAGTTATTTCCCCACACTAATAATGAATATTTGTTAATATTGTACGACAAAACAGCAGCATGTTGTGTTTGTGTTCCCACTTCCTGATGATGCGGTCTAAATTTAGAGAGCGAGCGCAAGGCGTCACTTTGTTGGCAGTGATGGTATTATAATAATCTGAGCTCCATATTTAGCATGATTTATCAACCTATCACCCCCCCCCCCCCCCCCCTTCCACACACACACACACACACACACACATGCACGTCTCCCCACAAGCACTAAAGGCCTGCCACCCCTGTCCACACACTGTACATACAGTATCTTCCTCGTCACTGACGATAATCCATCCGTCTGTGTTGGACATGATTTATGTGGACCGAGGGACCTGCTTTGGACACATTTGGAATCTACCAGGAGACACTTTGATCCTATTAGCCAAGACCCCTTGTTGTTGTTTTCTGCAAATGACAATATGGCAGCTCCAGGCTTTGTTGTTCTTTTTACTATTTATTAGTTATTTAACGCCATTATGCAAAAAATGACATACATTTGCTACAAACCTTTTGTACAGACCGAGCTCACGAACCAAGCAAGAATTCAACACACTTTGATGCAAATACGTTGTAAAGTGTGACTAAAAGAACATCTTTTGTAAGGAAGGAAGTAGCCAGTGAGCTAACACTTGCCAAACACAAATACAGTACATGAGTATTTTACTCTAAATTTGAATTTATTAATTGTTCCCCCTGACTCAAGAATGCTTATATTAGACTTTTATCTGTTTGATCAGAACGGTTTTTAGGTAATTCTATAAAATACTCACCAACAAGGAATCACAAATATGGCGACTGGCGATTGTTTTCCACGCTGGTTTATTTTGAATCTTGTTGCCACTTGACTCAAGATTGGAAGCATTGCAGTCTCAGAACACACATGGTAGAAGTATTCCTGCTTAGTTAATTATTTTACGCCATTTTCCACAAACCAGGAAGTTGCCCAGTCTGTGTTATAATGGAACCTGCTAGATAACTAAAAAAACCTCCTGTACATACCGTATTTTTCGCACTATAAGTCGCAGTTTTTTTCATAGTTTGGCCGGGCTCCAGTGCGACTTACGTATATATGTTTTTTTCCTTTTTTATTATGCATTTTCGGCAGGTGCGACTTATACTCCGGTGCGACTTATACTCCGAAAAATACGGTACTTAAATTGTTGTCTCTTTCTGTTGCTTTAGTCGGACTGTAAGCTTTACCTCCTGTCCTGTGGAGTCCTGTCTTGCGTCGTTAGCCTGCTCGCTTACATAAAGATTAACAAACACAAATATGTTTTTTGACGATTTTTGGTTGTTGTTGAAATTACAATAAAACTTTTTCCCCTGCAAAATGAGAAACGGTAGGGTCCTATTCATAAAAGTTTTTTTTACGTTGCTCCTTGTGAACCAAAAAATAGCGAGCTAGCATACACAAATCTTCTTCTGCATGATTTTTTCACTTGTTTTTTTGGTGTTTGTCCCATGACGGAACGTCCCTCCTGCCACAGAATGAAAATGGTAGTCTTGTCTGCCTAATCGGACATTTTTACATAATTTTCAATACAAATGTAGACTGCTAGAAGGTAAATAGCGCAGCCCCATCCTTAATAGATATTTCTACTATACAAAATATATATTCTTTCCCACATATGCTCGATGAGTTTGTTATTTTGCTATTTGCATCTTAATTAAAGCGTCCCCCCGCCTCAAGATGCACATAGTAGAGTCTAGTTTGTTTTGTCAGAATCTTTGAAGTACAAAGTAGCCTGCTAGCTAACACATATATTAAGAAACAGAAATACGGTACTACACACATTTTTAGCTTGTTTTAACTTAAGTAATTTAAAATTGTTGTCGTTTGCGTCTTTATTTAAGCTTCCCCCCGCTTCAGAACGTACACTGTATCCTGAAAGTTTTCACAGCGCTTCACTTTTTCCACATTTTATATTACAGCCTAAAATTAAAAAAAATGTTTGTCCTCATAATTCTACATACAATACCCCATAATGACCATGTGAATTTTTTAATTTTTTTTTATTTTGAAAATGTATTAAAAATAAAATGGGATTTCTTGTTCCTTTTTTTTTTTTATAAATTTGCAAAAAAAATAGACAAAAATGTGTTTCACAATGTCATTATGGGCTATCGTGTGTAGAATTTTGAGGACGAACATTCATTTATTTCATTTTTGAATAAGGCTATAACAACAGAATATGGAAAAAGTTATGCGGTGTGAATACTTTCTGGATCCTCTGTAGATAGTAGAGTACCGTCTGTTTAATCCAAATTTAAAGGGGCCATATGAAATAATTTCATGTCAAGTCATCATTAAATAGCCCTGATATGTCAAAAGTCCTTAATAAACCATGGTCTTTTCGAATACCTTTATAACTGATAATGGTAGTTCAGCCGGGATATGCTTATTTCAAAATTAAATTTACAGCCCCGAAATATTGTTATTGTTTTAATTTCGATGCCCCGCCCTCCATCGTTTGACCAATTAAAAAGTCCTTGAGTGTGTCACATCCAGGTTGCCATTTACGCACCGCCCTCTTCGTCGAGCTACTGCCACCGGTAAAGTTACTAAACATGTCAGACCTTAGTAAATCTAAAAAGCGTTGTTACGATTCTCAACTTATTAATGACAAGGTCAGGAACAAAACAAGGATTTGTATCGGGGATGCATTTGAAAGATGGAGATGTGAAGGCGGGGAAGATTATTTACACTGACACCAATAATGCTAAATTCCTCCTTGATAGGTAAGTCAGGCATTTACGTTTTCTTATTACTTGTAATAAATGGAAATTGATATTTTGTATGTAAACTATATTGTCCAATACAGTCTATGATCTTGTCTAACAAAGCTAGTATGTCCGTGCAACGAATGCTAAGGAGCGAAGCACCATCACACTAGTGTAATACTTAGCATGCTAGCCCGGTCAATGACACATCGACATACAGGCTAACGGGGGAAATATATGCCTGTTAGCCTGTATGTCGATGTGTCATCCAACTGACAGGGCAACATATGTTTTCGACAAATAAAACCTATGTGGATATGGGTGGTGTAAGTTCTTTCTTTCTCAATATGCCTATACGATGGGGAAATGCGTTCCAACATTAGCACGGCTAATTGCGGTTTCTGGTACTGTATGTGCATCAAACACATATGAGGTGGTATTTGCTTGGCACAATATAATGCATTACATGTAATGCTTTTCTACTTGTTGTATTGACATGGTAGTAGGGCTATATGATTTATGCGTATCGTGGTTTATTTGTAACGTGGGTTGTCTCATAGAATTGCACTCTCCATTGAAAGAGATGCAACATAGAGTTATGCTGAATGAAATGTGGCGGTAATTTTACTGTTGGCCTTGGCTTGCCATCAAAGTGGGCCTATGCGATATATAATATATTATATATTATTATATATATAATTATTTTGATGGTGGTCCGTGCGGTCAAACTAGACATTTTAGCAGGGTAATGTCAACAATCTGTCCTGACTCCCGACGAAAATATTGCTGCGTAACTTTACAAATACATTCGGCTAATCGACATCAGTAAAATTTGGCATAATTACTTGGTAAACCATCTTGCAAGAATTATAAACAAGAGAAACCTACAGCGTAGGACTCGTCGATTGCCATTTGAAGTTCCTTGGTGTAGGAGTCGTATCTGGCAACCTCAGTCATGGAGAGTGGGAGGGGACTACATAATTTTGACCGTGACTGCAGTACCATTTCTGGCCACATTACTACATATGGCACCTTTTAATATGTAATTTTTTCAAACAGGAAGTAGCATGCTTGCTAACCTTCTGACAGCTAAACCCCACAAAATAATTCCTCGCCTTTTTTTTTTTTTTTAGGGTAATTGGTAAATCCACTGTATCCCTGCTGGCCCAGAATCCAAAATAGTACAATACAATCTTGCTTATGCTTACTGTGTGCTGTAAGTTGTGTTATGGAACAATAAGATTTATGTTAATGTTGTGTCTTGAACGGTACCCCGGTAGTTAACTGGGCACTAAAGAAGCAAGGTAAGGATAATAGTCATGCTACTGCCACGTTCTCATGAAAGCGCACACCGCTGATTGCACAAACGGCATCATTGATTGCTGTTGTGGTTGTTGCTGTTGTTTGTCATAGTCGATTAAGAAGCAGAGTGTAAAACGTGAGCAGGACATGCCGATGAAAGGCAGAACGTGTGTTCATGGAGGAGGTTGTGCAATGCCGCCAGTTTGGCCTCAGGTTATGTGCTGTCATTTAAAGAATGAAAAAGAAAAGAGCACTGAGAAACAAGGCAGGCGCCGCAGATCGCCAGTCAGGCTCTCAGTGTGACGCCAGCCTCCTAAAACACTGAGCTGTTTTCTTTCCTGTGTGTGACTGTGTGTGTGTACGCACTACAGTGTTTGTGTTTGCATCAGCGAGAAATGTCAACAAATATTAACATGCAGCTGCCACCACAAGAGTGCTGCTTTCAATAGATGTACACCATAGAAACACACATCTTTATTTTTTATTTTGTTAAATTATTATTCAAATGTTTTTTCGGGCCGCTTCATTAGGTACATAATCTAATGCTAATGTGAATGGAACTCAATTAAATGGAAACCCTTAAAATAAATATTTTTATAATACCAATTATAATCACAAATTATTTATTTGATTGAAATTAGATTTTTTCAAGTCAATTTATTTATTTGTATGTATCCCTTTCTATTTTGTATGCTGTGGGGCCCCATTACAGTCAGATCAATTAAAAAATGCTGTGACTCCTTCAATGTGCTCCCAAGAGAAAACATAATTATAATACAGAAAAAGAAATATCAAAAGCTTCAAAATCCCCTTGATTTACCTTGTATTTTTTTTTTTTAGCTGTTCCATCAGGTGGACGTTATGAATGGAATACTGAATGTATGAAAGTACACACACTATTCTGCTTCAGTCAGAATTATTCAAATTTAGAACAAATATTTACAATATAAAGATAAACTTTGTAAAATACACTAACCACGAACAATTATTGCAAAATGTTTAGATATAATAATTTATTTTTGATGATTCTTTTCATTTTCAATATACTAATATTATGAAGTGTGTTATTTCCTTACTGTGGATATTTATATGCATTTATTTATAATTTTTTCATTTTACAAAAATATATTTTTTATGTTATAAATGTATTTAAAGAAGTGGCCAAGGAATGGGCCGCTCTCAGGAGCTCAGTGATTTCCAGCGTGGAACTGTCATAGGATGCCACCTGTGCAACAGATCCAGTCGTGAAATTTCCTCGCTCCTAAATATTCCAAAGTCAACTGTCGGCTTTATTATAAGAAAATAGAAGAGTTTGGGAACAACAGCAACTCAGCCACCATGTGGTAGGCCACGTAAACTGACACAGAGGGGTCAGCGGATGCTGAAGCGCATAGTGCAAAGAGGTCGCCCATTTTCTGCACAGTATGACCTTCCAATTAGCCCTCGTACAGTACGCAGAGAGCTTCATGGAATGGGTTTCCATGGCCAAGCAGCTGAATCCAAGCCATACACCACCAAGTCCAATGCAAAGTGTGAGATGCAGTGGTGTAAAGCACGTCGCCACTGGACTCTAGAGCAGTGGAGACGCGTTCTCTGTAGTGATGAATCACGCTTTTCCATCTGGCAATGTGATGGACGACTCTGGGTTTGGAGGTTGCCAGGAGAACGCTACATTTCGGACTGCGTTGTGCCAAGTGTGAAATTTGGTGGAGGAGAAATTAAGGTGTGGGGTTGTTTTTCAGGAGTTGGGCTTGGCCCCTTAGTTCCAGTGAAAGTAACTTTGAATGCTCCAGGATACCAAAACATTTTGGACAATTCCATGCTCCCAACCTTGTGGGAACAGTTTGGAGCGGACCCCTTCCTCTTCCAACATGACTGTGCACTAGTGCACAAAGCAAGGTTCATATAGAAATGGATGACGGAGTCTGGTGTGGATGAACTTGACTGGCCTGCACAGAGTCCTGACCTGAACCCAATAGAACACCTTTGGGATGAACTAGAACGGAGACTGAGAGCCAGGCCTTCTCGACCAACATCAGAGTGTGACCTCACCATTGCGCTTTTGGAAGAATGGTGGAAAATTCCTATAAACACACTCCGCAACCTTGTGGACAGCCTTCCCAGAAGAGTTGGAGCTATAATTGCTGCGAAAGGTGGACCGACATCATATTGAACCCGATGGGTTAGGAATGGGATGGCACTTCAAGTTCATGTGAGTCAAGGCAGGTGGCCAAATACTTTTGGCAATATAGTATATTTTATTTTTGTTTTCTGGGTATAAAATACATTTGTGTTTTATTAATTGATTATTTGCTGTAAAGTAAATGAAGGCGTGATACATTATTTCACTTAAGACATCTGATACGTTCTAACTGATTAACACAATACTTGACAAAAATAAAATAAAGCGCTTCAAAGGGTAGCATTGTTTTTCTCCCCCTCAAATCATGGTGCTAACGTGGCAAAAGCTTTGACTTATTAGCGAGTGAGTGACGCCAGCGAGGTAGCATCATGGTCGGCCTGCACTTAGCTTAATTGCCACAAAGTGATCGTTTTAGCCGACGCCATTGATCAGCAAGCGTTGTCTGATGGTGGCCAGTGTTTATTAGTGCGTCAGGTGGAAGCAGCTGACGTGTGCAGCTTGCTAATATTGCTATGAAAGAAAGACATTTTGATGGAAATGTGTTCATTTGGAGGAGGATACTCACTTTCTTGTGTGTAATAATGGGCCTTTTTTGCGCATAAATTAGTTATTAATCAAATAGTTCTGAACCAAATTAAGATGTTTCTGCCTTGATGGAAGTATCCCAATGTTTCTTACATAACTGCAGTCTATTTGTAGCAGGAAAAGGTGGTTCTATGATGTCTAATTTGCATAATTGACTAAAGGAGAGACAAAAAGTGAGTAAAAAAAACCTGAAAAGGAAAAAATACAACAAATGTAATCAGTCCCTTGCAGTATTTTTTTGTTTTGTTTTGCACAGCAGCACCTTCTGCTCTTTGAGAAGAGTGATTGTCCAATGTAACCAAAAAAAATCTGAATTTGACAGATTATTTTCCTGCTACGTCTTCTTATTCTCTGGCAGACCAGAGTCCTCATCTAAATAAAATTTTTTTTTTTTTGTCATAAAAAAATACAATCGTGTGCTTACGGACTGTATCCCTGCAGACTGTATTGATCTATATTGATATATAATGTAGGAACCAGAAATATTAATAACAGAAAGAAACAACCCTTTTGTGCGAATGAGTGTGAATGAGTATAAATGGGGGAAGGAGGTTTTTTGGGTTGGTGCACTAATTGTAAGTGTATCTTGTGTTTTTTATGTTGATTTAATAAAAAAATAAAAAAATTTTTTTTTTTTTTTTTTTATATTTCTTGTGCGGCCCGGTACCAATCGATCCACGGACCGGTACAGGGCCGTGGCCCGGTGGTTTAGGACCACTGATCTAAAGAGTTGCGAGGTTTTCTAAATAAAAATGGACGTACGA
Organism: Nerophis lumbriciformis; assembly: GCF_033978685.3. Lineage (NCBI taxonomy): Eukaryota > Metazoa > Chordata > Actinopteri > Syngnathiformes > Syngnathidae > Nerophis > Nerophis lumbriciformis. Next base: position 9,778,588 of record NC_084581.2, read on the forward strand.
TCAAATCCAGAAATCCAAGCACATTTCTGTGTTACTTGTTATTGTCCGCAGACTTGTGCATGGCTTGGCACACCCAAACCACGCCCCCTTATTAATAGCTACTTTTAATATGATTTGCCTGTGTGCTTCAGCTCGCCACGGTCTGACCAATCACGATTCAGTAGGAAGTGTCATTGCTGTGTCTTAGAGAACTGAAGGCAGCTAGATATAAACAAAATAAACGGTCGTATCAGGAAGAAAGTGAAGAAGAAGGTACCGTAGATGTGTGAGGGCAAAACTGACATGGGAAAATTAGTGTTACACCCCGCTTGAAAAAATAGTCACTACAATGATATGTAAACTTTAGAAGTTGTAGGTAGCCCCCCCCCCCCCCAAAGAGACAATTGCGGTAGAAAATGGTTGTATGGATTTGTTTTAAATCTTTTACATGTAAACATGCCAGCAGATCACAAAAGATATGAAAAACAATGACTCTTGTTTGATTACTCAATTTATTAATAAGATACATGAGAGCATCTTGCGGGAGCCAAGGAGTCACATGATCACGTTTTGAAAGCAATAAGTGGCGAAATGATCGCATAGATACATTAATATGTCCCCACAAATTTTTATATGAATATGAAGCATCAAAGGCATTGGCGAAAAAGTGAATTTTGAGTTTTTGCCTCCATCTTTTTTACATATTTGAAATCTAATGTTGCTGAGCCCGAATGGCGGCAGCCTGTGGAAATGTGCGTACATCAGCTATGAAGTGGCCGTGAGGCAGCTCACATTTCCATGTCAACGTCAGTCTTGATGCATCTGAACTTTGCCGTGAGCAAACAGCAGGTTTCTGTGCGTATGCAAGCTTGTTACGTGATCCCTGGTGTGTTAAGAAGCGGAGTTATGATGATATCTACTGTACGGAGTTGTAACGACAAGCTACATTCACACACAGTCCCATTATAATGTGTTAATGAGCGAGCACAAACAGGTGGAGCCACAAATAAATTGTATGAGAAACTGTAATAAACTTACTGTAATAAAAAATGGACTATTTTGCATTTGGTCAGTCGGCCTGCTTACCACTAGCTTTTGGGTTCCACTCCTTAATGTTCTAGGCATATCTCTGTGAATTCTTTGTGAGAACTATTTAAATATTCAGCATCTCATGGTCACATGATTTGTTACAGAACACTAGATTTAGGATTGTGTATGTTAAAGGGGGGCGGTGTCGAAATGAGAGTATCCCCGGGGGGGCGACTTAAGCCTGTTAGCCCCTCAGGATGGCGCGGCATGGAGGAAGGAGGGGTGGAAAAAACATGTCCGCCCCCTGCAGCGCCGCCTCATCTAATACGATGTTATTCCAACTGTCGATCATCCATCATTTAAACACTTAAATGCTTGTCGGACTTGTACAGACTTGGCGTCACAACAATTTATGTATTTTGGGGGAAGGGCCTTTTAAGTCGCACAGAAACTGAGACCATACCAGACCTCAGTGGACATATCGTTTCTGTAGTGTCCTGTAGCTCCCCCTAGTGGTAGTTGTTGCCATCTGTTAGCGTGTAAAACGTGTCGATCTTGCATGCTCGTTAGTAGGGCTGTTCCAATCCAATATTGATGTCGGTCCAATATCAGCAAAAAAACAAGTATCGGATGATATCAGCTAATGTCCGATACAAGCAATCCTGCAGCGCATTTACTTGTGCAAAGCTGGTTAATATTAAAATGTCATCCAATATGCATACAAGGTTGGCCTTGAAGTCATTTACAAAAGGTAAAAATGGATGCTATAAGCTACGAGGAGCTAGCAGCTACACAATAGCTTAGCACACAATAGCACATAAGGTAGACATATGTAATCAATGTCCCTAATTGATCAATATTGCAGTCTAAAACAGTGCATTTGACAGCATATGTCTGTCATACGATTAGTGTTTTTCATAACTACCAATGTTCTCGGAGTAATTTTACTTTATCAAACCTTTGCTAACATTTCCACACTACAAAATAATACTAGGTTTGTGCTGATATGAGGGGTGTAATGGTACGTGTATTTGTATTGAACCGTTTTGGTACGGGGGTTCCGGTTTGGAGGTGTACCGAACGAGTTTCCACACGGACATATTAAGTAGCGTAACGTACGTTGTGTAAACAATGCACACCAAGGCACAACACACTGCTGTGTGTTGTGCCTCGGTGTGCATTGTTTACTCAAAATGCCGGACATTTGAGGCATTTAAGAAACTCCGCCCTGACAGCTCCGCAAAAGAGGACATGTCCAGTGAAAAGAGGACGTATGGTCAGTCTATTGTAGCCTGTTAGCTGCTAGCATGCCGCTAACGTCATGCCTCAAATGTCCGGCATTTTGAGTTAGGTTTGCGTGTATTTTCAATGTAAGTTCAGGGTTAAGAAGGCGTTAAAAACAAAACAAATTGTGCGCGCAGCAGCATTCGGGAGGGAGGGGCAGAGACAGAGAGAGCGAGAGAGTTATGATAAACGCGCATGCGTCGCCAGGCTCTGCTTTTTATCCATAGATTTATCAGATTTTATTTTTTATTATCTATAGCAGGGGTGTCAAAAGTGTGCCCCGGAGACCATTTGCAGCCCACAGCTAATGTTTTAAAGGCCCACGACACATTCTAAAAATACTATTGAAATAAACAAAAACATAACAAAAGTGAAATAAAAAAGCTTAAAGGTTAAATGTAATTTAGAAAAAGTTGCAATGTACACTAATAAAACAAAGCTGTTTTTTTTTCTTTCAAACTGTCATTGCTCAAATTCTATTGAATCAAAATCAATGTTATTATGAATTATTGACCTATCCAAGGTTCCGATTACTTCACATCAAATATTCCACTAAGAAAAATATTTTTGGTGGAAGATTTTGCAAATTTGGTAAAAAAATAACCCAAAAATTTATATTTTGTTGTTTTCTTACTGTACCGAAAATGAACCGAACCTTGACCTCTAAACCGAGGTACGTACCGAACCGAAATTTTTGTGTACCATTACACTCCTACCTGATATTGTATCGGCCACTGCTACTTGTTAGCATAGATAGATAAACTCAAGACAGTTAAACTTGATCAATGCCATATGGCAAACTCATTTTAAGGAAATATTAACGTTGTGTATTTTATCTCCAGGTTGTCGTCTCTTTCAATCATTCACTCGTCCTCGGCGAATGTAAATAGTCGTCAGCGACACGTCTGATTTGCATCCTACCAGCGGAGCAGGGCGGAGAGCGGCGTCTCTCGACTTAAGAGGATACATGAATCATATTTGCTCGAGAAGGCGTGCGTGTGCATTCTTAATAGCGTCTTATTTACAACCTGTGTGCGCACGTTTTAGCTAGCTCAGTGAAATATTGGCGGGGTCCCAGCCGAGCCGACGGCGTGTTGATTAATTAATGCTGGCGGCGGATTTAAATACCTGCAGCACAAAGCCCCAGGTCATTAATTGTTGTTAGTGATTACTTCAAGAGCGGCTGGATGCTAATGACAAATCAAAACAGGCTGCTTGTTGTTTAGTTCCATGACTGTTTGACCTGCTGTAATAAACATGCAGGACAAAAATAATAGTCTTTACATCACAGAATAAAATTGCTGCGCTATGAAAAGCATCTATCTCCACTTTTTTCATGCACTCCTCAAAGAAAACTTGGATATGGAATTTTAAAATTGTATTTAAGTATGTTTCTTTTATTAAAATACTCCATAAATCTCAGGTTGGGTTTAGAGTAAATCTGCAGTCTTCTCCTTTTCAGGGGTCAGGGGTCGGCTCAAGACGCCTTAAAGTCGAAAGGTTTTGGGACGATTTTAACAAAAAACATGCAGTCCAGTTATGCTAAAACTGCTGCTATGGCAACATCCAAGTCATCGTTTACATCGGAAAATGCCAAAGTCACGCCTCTGTCTCAAGGAAAGATGCTGATTGGTCAGCTCAACTTCTAATAACAAATGTGCCTCACTCGCTTTTTTCATTTTCTCGCCAAAAATACTATTAGTACAGTACTCACGTGTGTTTTCGTTTACCTTCGCTAAAGATGTTTTTAATTGTCTCCCGTTTTTTTAACTCCTGTGGGCAAGGATGCATGATCAGTATCATAATTTAGAACACGCTTGGAAAAATTGTGATCTGTGAAACATGCTCATTGTAGCCATTATTCCTGACTTCTTCATTTTGATGAACAAAAATTGTTATATTTATTTTTGTTTTGTAGGTTAAAGTGTTTTATATATTATGCTCCTGAGTTAATATTGCTGATCAATTTGAATGTATCATTATTTATTTATTTTATAAAACGTTATTTCAAGTATCAAATGGTACAAGTTGGTCAAAAAATGTTTATAGGTTGAATAAGCTTTTTTTTTTTTTTTTAATTTCAGGCAAATTGATGCACTTTAAATCTTTTCTCTTACAGTCTAAAAAAGTTTTAAGTTATTTTAAGTTGATTAAAATTTCCTTTTTCTTTGTGTTTTATTTAATGTTAAAAAGGATACAATGTGATGCAGAGGTGTACTTTTAACACTTTTGTCGACAAATGATGCTATTTATACTCGTGGCGGAGAGTGGGATAGAAATGTTTTCTTCTTCCTAGGGGGGCTTAACAGAAAGTAATTGAAAAGCACTGTTTTATGGCTATATACATATTAATTTGAGGGTACACAAAACAATTACTTTTAGAGGTTACTCTTTGTGGAAACTTTTGTTTGGACAAATTTAGGAAAAAGATGCTGTCCAATTACGATAAAACTGCTACGATGGCAACTTTTGTACCAATCGTTTTGAGGGTTGCAAAAAAAAAACTTTTTTCTGCAAACTTTTGTTCGGACAGGTTTTGTTCAGTTACGATAAAACTTAAGCTTCCCTTGTGATCTGTCATAGAGCAGCCTAACTGTTTATTGATATTGTCGTCAAAATACAAAGTTGTTATAGTATGAGTCAATCAATCAATCAACATTTATTTATATAGCCCTCAGTCACAAGTGCCTCGAAGGGCTGCACTAATCACAACGACATCCACCGATTTGAAGCCACATCCATACAAGGAAAAACTCATAAACCCGAGCTGGAAAAAAAGAGAAAACCTTTGGAAGGAGCCGCAGATGTGGGGACCACCCTCCTGGTCCAAGTGGCAAGGCAAGGCAAGTTTATTCAAAGTGCTGTACAGAAAATTACAATAAGACAAAACTAAAATTCAAATCATCATAAAAACGATAATTCAAGTTAAAATCAGTGTAGATAAAACAATTTCAGTTGTCATATGCACAGTTAAATAAAATTGTCAACGTTGAAGCCTGTCTCACATCTTTTAGAAATACTATTCCAGATATTTGAAAACGCAGCCTCACCACGTTTAGTCCTGACTCTGGGCACCAGCAAGAGACCACTCCCTGGGGTTCTCAGAGCCCGAGATGGTTCATATGGTTCTAACATGTCAGAGATGTAATTTGGCACAAGACCATGAAAATACTTGTACACAAGCAGAGCCGCTTTAATGTCTATTCTCTAAGCTACAGGAAGCCAGTGCAGTGACCTAAGTAAGCACTTGACTATTCTGGTCATATTTCCTGGTTCTAGTCAAGACTCGAGCAGCAGTATTTTGGATGTACTGCAGCTGCTTTACAGCTCTTTTAGAGAGCACAGTGAGAAGTAGGTACATTTATTGAATTATTGAAGATAATGTAAGAGTCCAGTCCATTGGAAGGTTAGAAGAGGGTCGTAAGGGGATCTTCTTGCATGTCGGCAATTCGGCAATGCAGAGACGTGACCAACTGATGCAAAGAAAAGTGGTCTACCCCGGGTCATGACTTGGAACAGCTAGCGCCTGCTCCAAACTGGTACCTCTCCAGAGATTATCCGTGGCCACCTGGTAATCTCTCCATGCAGGAAAGGGGGGCAGGAGGGAGAAAGTAAACTGGTCTAAAACAAGAGTGTATTTAAAAGCTAAAGTATATAAATGAGTTTTAAGGTGGGACTTTATTGCTTCTACCGAGGTAGCATTGCTAACTGTTGCCGGTAGGGCATTCCAGAGTACTGTAGCCCAAATAGAAAACGCTCTAGAGCCCTTAAACTTTTTGGGGTTCTGGGAATCACTATTAAACCGGCATTCTTGGAACATAGAATTCTGAATGAAATGTATGGTCATTGTCAAAAAATTGCTATATCCCTCTGAGAACTAGTGTCCTCTGTAGTGGACATTTGTGGTACCGTCATTATTTTTACTATAGAATTCTTGTGACTAAGCTGACATTTTTTTTTTACAGTAAAATCTACCCTCTTTTTTTTGTACATTGAATTGAAATATCCACTACTGAGCATATCATTGTATATTGCATTTTGTTCTTTGAATCTGTTTTTAATCACATTTTGTGTACGAAACATAAAGTGCAACTGTTGCCTTCTTCGGTTAAGTAGCTATTATCAAGTATCAGCGACTGCTTTGTTTAAAATGATCGCGGAATTCCTCTAGCATCTTGAGCGCCAGCGTCCTCTATAGTAGACATTTGTGAAAACGCATAAGAGAGCAATTCCTTTAGAAATGTTCAACTGACAAAAGAATTGGAGCAAAACAAACATCCATTGCAGAGGGCGCTGGTTCTCACAAGGATATCTTAATATTATTGATGTTAAAACTTCGCATATCATCTTAATCTTAGTCGCAATTCCAACACCTAATTTACCCTCTCCTTTTACTAACTTCAACAATTTAGAGGTCGATAATTGTACCTATGTCGACTTTGTGAGCGTAACTCCAGTCATGATTAATCCTGACCATAATAATATCCGTCCTTTTCTTCTCATGGAAAAAGCAGAAAGAAAGGCCGTACTCTGACTTCCTCCTGTTACTTAATCCCTTGTCAGGTCTTTTTCATTCATTAGTCAGGCGTTGGCCGCCGAGCGAAACGGCGAGAAGGAAACATCCGCTCGGAGGGATGTGAAGGGCGGTGTTAGCGCTCATTTATTTTATGAGCCGCATTTGGCCTGTTTTAGTCGTCCAAAGACACACACACCAAGCACCATAAAAGCCATTGTTACGGCAGATGAAAGGTGGCGTTTTCGGGATATTGCTGTCATTTTACGACCGATCCCGGCGGACACGGGATTTCGGGTGACCTCTTCTGTAGGAGCAGTCATCACCTCGTCACATATGGGAGGGACGTGATGACATCATGAAGCCCTGTCTCCATCTTGAAGCCCACTAATTGAACCTCTGCTGATTAAACGCCGATGTTTATGTTACAGCCAAGTGTCCGCCAAGATTGATGGAACATTACTTGGATAATTTATGGCTGCTGGGTGTGTGTTGATGCGATGTCTTTCATTATGGACTTTCTTAAAAGAAACTTTCTTTGTGGGGTTTTGTTAGAAAAAGAAAAAAAAAGCATACGCCTGATTAGCACAAGAGACAAAGTCTATATCTATTGGGAGAAGTCAATGAGGTCGTTAATGACACTTCTTTGTGCGAATTGAAATGGGAAAACACTCTAATTTCATGCTGCATATGCTTTTGTCCTGCGGGCTTCTTCTTATTTTTCACCAAATAACATTTCAGTTGGCTCAGTCTCACCGTTTTATTAAGATGTGTTGCTTTCTTTGTAGTTTGAGGGTCTAAAGGAGAGGTGTCCAAATATTTTCCACTGAAAGCCGCACACTGAATAATTCAAGCATGCGATATACAATGTATAGATTGTTTTAACTTTCAGGGTCTCAGTCATTAAAATATTAAAAAGAGGTCATGTATTATTTTATTTTTTTATTATTTAATGCTTAAACCTCTAGATCAACTTCAGGTCGATTTGTTGATAGAAAGTAAAAAAAAAAGAAGTTTTAAGTTTAATTTTTTTTAAATGCACAAAATGTGCAATATTTTCCCCCAAAAAAATGTCAAAGTGGAATAATTGAAATGAAGTAATTAGAGCCTTAAATAAGTTAATTTATAACACCATTGATTTTATATCAACATTAGATTTTGAGCAATGACCGTTTAAGAAAAAAAAATCCACTAAAACTCTCCAAAAGGGCCCCGCTTATAACAGTTTTTTTTTTACTTTCAACATTTAAGTCTCTAGATCAGGGGTCTGCAACCTTTACTATCAAAAGAGACGTTTTGCCGCCTCCCCACTAAAGAAAAAAAGTATAGAGCCGCAAAACGTAACACAGCTTATAAACTTTTAAAAGTTTAAATTGTTTTCATTTTTTATTTAACAGGAAAATCAATCTGTCAATGTGAAATTAAACTTTTTTTTTCTTTCTCTTTTCTTTTTTGGCAATTATTCTTGGTTAGCCTATCCAAAGGGTTGCACACTCGAGAAGCTGTACTGAACACACAGGCTTCCGGTCTCTTTTACTTGTCTTCCTTGCGCCTCAGGATTCAGCCTGAGGGGATTCACGGCTTCACAGACACCCACAAATTATGGAACCCATCCATCCATCCATTTTCTACCGCTTGTCTCGTTCGGGCTCTTTTTAAAAAATGCTAACTTTTCTCACTACGGGGTCAAAAAAAATCTGAGGGAGCCACAACAAGGAGGCAGAAGAGCCACATGCGGCTCGGCTTTAATTTATTTTTTTATTTACCCAATAGGTTGACAATATGTTGAACTACAAACCCCGTTTCCATATGAGTTGGGAAATTGTGTTAGATGTAAAAATAAACGGAATACAATGATTTGCAAATCCTTTTCAACCCATATTCAATTGAATGCATTACAAAGACAAGATATTTGATGTTCAAACTCATAAACTTTATTTTTTTTTTTTGCAAATAATAATTAACTTAGAATTTCATGGCTGCAACACGTGCCAAAGTAGTTGGGAAAGGGCATGTTCACCACTGTGTTACATCACCTTTTCTTTTAACAACACTCAATAAATGATTGGGAACTGAGGAAACTAATTGTTGAAGCTTTGAAAGTGGAATTCTTTCCCATTCTTGTTTTATGTAGAGCTTCAGTCGTTCAACAGTCTGGGGTCTCCGCTGTCGTATTTTACGCTTCATAATGCGCCACACATTTTTGATGGGAGACAGGTCTGGACTGCAGGCGGGCCAGGAAAGTACCCACACTCTTTTTTTACGAAGCCACGCTGTTGTAACACGTGCTAAATGTGGCTTGGCATTGTGTTGCTGAAATAAGCAGGGGCGTCCATTAAAAATAAGGTGCTGAGATGGCAGCATATGTTGTTCCCAAACCTGTATGTACCTTTCAGCATTAATGGTGCCTTCACAGATGTGTAAGTTACCCATGCCTTTGGCACTAATGCACCCCCATACCATCACAGATGCTGGCTTTTGAACTTTGCGTCAATAACAGTCTGGATGGTTCGTTTCCGCTTTGGTCCGGATGACACAATGTTGAATATTTCCAAAAACAATTTGAAATGTGGACTCGTCAGACCACAGAACACTTTTCCACTTCACGTCCATCTTAGATGATCTCAGGCCCAGAGAAGCCGGCGGCGTTTCTGGATGTTGTTGATAAATGACTTTCGCTTTGCATAGTAGAGCTTTAACTTGCACTTACAGATGTAGCGACAAATTGTATTTAGTGACAGTGGTTTTCTGAAGTGTTCCTGAGCCCATGTGGTGATATCCTTTAGAGATTGATGTCGGTTTTTGATACAGTGCCGTCTGAGGGATCGAAGGTCACGGTCATTCAATGTTGGTTTCCGGCCATGCCGCTTACGTGGAGTGATTTCTCCAGATTCTCTGAACCTTTTGATGATATTATGGACTGTAGATGTTGAAATCCCTAAATTTCTTGCATTTGCACTTTGAGAAACGTTGTTCTTAAACTGTTTGACTATTTGCTCACGCAGTTGTGGACAAAGGGGTGTACCTCGCCCCATCCTTTCTTGTGAAAGACAGAGCATTTTTTGGGAAGCTGTTTTTATACCCAATCATGGCACCTACCTGTTCCCAATTAGCCTGCACACCTGTGGGATGTTCTAAATAAGTGTTTGATGAGCATTCCTCAACTTTATAAGTATTTATTGACACCTTTCCCAACTTCTTTGTCACGTGTTGCTGGCATCAAATTCTAAAGTTAATGATTATTTGCAAAAAACTAAATGTTTATCAGTTTGAACATCAAATATGTTGTCTTTGTAGCATATTCAACTGAATATGGGTTGAAAATGATTTGCAAATTCCGTTTATATTTACATCTAACACAATTTCCCAACTCATATGGAAATGGGGTTTGTAATCCCTAGTTTTCGTTGTTGTTGTTTTTTAGTACAGATGCTTCAAAACTGGCAGGTTGATAACAAAAAAATGTGATATTAATCGAGATTGGTTGATATAAAAAAATATTTTTTTTTGCCTTGTTGCCTTGCCCTAGGATCTCATAATCAGTTTTGGAACAACAATATTTCTCCCTCAAAAGTCCCTCAAAGTCACACAAACTAAGAATTATTATTCGTTTTAAGTGAACGCGCTTTACTTAAAGATAGGGGAACAGCACCTTTTTTGGAATTTTGCCTATCGTTCACAATCCTTACGAAAGACAAATATTTGTTTCTTTTTGCAGTCTAACAATTAAAAATTGGCTTGTTCTCGGTGGCAAGCAATGCAGCTAATGTGAGCAATACATTCTGCCTCTAAATCACTTTAAAAATGCATTAAAAACCTATCACCAATACTTCATTTACGTTCCGTAACCTGTTTAATAATCAAGCTGTATATTTTTGTTATTGTAAGAGCAAACGCTGAGAATTTCTTTTTCCAGAATACTAACACATCGGCATGCTTCGGTATTAGCCGCAAAAGCGAGGTATGCCAAGAGATAAGCTAGCTTCTACGTCAGCACCCAGTTTGTAATGCACAACCCCATGCGTATGGACACCAATCTATACTGACTGAAAAATATGAACAATCATATCACGGTATCTGGTAAGTTTTAGCCCACATTTCATGGTTTGGTGTACACAGATAGTTCGACAGCATATGTTGTGATAACAAGCATGACGCGCTGCATGTATCATGATCAATATTAAATTGACTCACTCGATGGACAGTTGTGGGATTGGTCAAGCTAGCCAAGGGCGTTTTTCCGGTTTATTTTGGGTAAGCACTTTATTTATGTCGGCATAGCTTGGCTCCAAGTTCCACATTTACAGCGTCAAAGTCACGCCAACCTCACTCTCTTGGCTTTGGTCTGCTCCAACGTCTTCTTTCGTGCTCGCTTCTAAAAGCAGCAGTTCATCCTCTGTTCATTCAGGTTAAAAAAGATAAGGTTGTGAATCCTCATTTGTCCAAAAGTAGTCATGTTCGTTGTCTGTTACCAAGTCTGCCATTATTGGAACTCACCTGCGTTTGTTTTTGGAAGTAGGAACACACGTTGGTTGCTGGAAGTCAGAAGTGTGCTGCTAAGGAAATGAATGCGCTGAAAAATTCGGTTCAATGATCAAAATACGGTAAATATTGAACATATTGCATATTGTTATGAACGTGTCTGTTACTACATTATATATAGACTTGCAGCGCTGATGGTGGGTTTTGAAGTTGTTTTAGAGACCTTTGTAGGCTACAATGGGGACTCCCATTAGCCACATCTCCCAGGTGTTTTTATCATCTTTAAAATCCTAAAAATGTGTTCTTGTCTCTCATAATGATTGTGAAGGAACATTTTTTAAAAAAGCACAGTTTTAACACCTTTTAACTCCCGTGCTTAGTCAACCGTTCTCGTAGTGATCCAGTATTCCACAGACCAAAATGAATCCACTCAAACATGTGATACATTTGAAGTAATATAGGGCAGCACGGTGGAAGAGATGTTAGTGCGTCTGCTTCACAATTCCGAAGGTCCCGAGTAGTCGTGAGTTCAATCCCGGCCTCGGGATCTTTCTGTGTGGAGTTTGCATGTTCTCCTCGTGACTGCGTGCGTTCCCTCCGGGTACTCCGGCTTCCTCCCTCCTCCAAAGACATGCACCTGGGGATCAATCAATCAATCAATCAATGTTTATTTATATAGCCCTAAATCACAAGTGTCTCAAAGGGCTGCACAAGCCACAACGACATCCTCGGTACAAAGCCCACATAAGGGCAAGGAAAAACTCACCCCAGTGGGACGTCGATGTGAATGACTATGAGAAACTTTGGAGAGGACCGCATATGTGGGTAACCCCCCCCCTCTAGGGAGACCGAATGCAATGGATGTCGAGTGGGTCTAACATAATATTGTAAGAGTACAGTCCATAGTGGATCCAGCATAACAGTAAGAGTCCAGTCCACAGTGGGGTCAGCAGGAAACCATCCCGAGCGGAGACGGGTCAGCAGCGCAGAGATGTTCCCAACCGATACACAGGCGAGCGGTCCACTCCGGGTCCCGACCCCGGACAGCCAGCACCCCATCCATGGCCACCGGACCTGAGTGTCTCCCCCTCCACAAGGGATAGGGGGGAGCAGAGGAGAAAAGAAAAGAAACGGCAGATCAACTGGTCTAAAAAAAAGGGGGCTATTCAAAGGCTAGAGTATACAAATGAGTTTTAAGATGGGACTTAAATGTTTCTACTGAGGTAGCATCTCTAATTGTTACCGGGAGGGCATTCCATAGTACTGGAGCCCGAATAGAAAACGCTCTAAAGCCCGCAGACTTTTTTTGGGCTCTGGGAATCACTAATAAGCCGGAGTTCTTTGAACGCAGATTTCTTGCCGGGACATATGGTACAATACAATCAGCAAGATAGGACGGAGCTAGACCGTGTAGTATTTTATACGTAAGTAGTAAAACCTTAAAGTCGCATCTTAAGTGCACAGGAAGCCAGTGCAGGTGAGCCAGTATAGGCGTAATATGATCAAACTTTCTTGTTCTTGTCAAAAGTCTAGCAGCCGCATTTTGTACCAATTGTAATCTTTTAATGCTAGACATAGGGAGACCCGAAAATAATACGTTACAGTAATCGAGACGAGACGTAACGAACGCATGAATAATGATCTCAGCGTCGCTAGTAGACAAAATGGAACAAATTTTAGCGATATTACGGAGATGAAAGAAGGCCGTTTTAGTAACACTCTTAATGTGTGACTCAAACGAGAGAGTTGGGTTGAAGATAATACCCAGATTCTTTGCCGAGTCGCTTTGTGTAATTGTTTGGTTGTCAAATGTTAAGGTGGTATTATTAAATAAATGTCGGTGTTTAGCAGGACCAATAATCAGCATTTCCGTTTTCTTAGTGTTGAGTTGCAAGAAGTTAGCGGACATCCATTGTTTAATGTCATTAAGACACGCCTCCAGCTGACTACAATCCGGCGTGTTGGTCAGCTTTAGGGGCATGTAGAGTTGGGTGTCATCAGCATAACAATGAAAGCTAACACCGTATTTGCGTATGATGTCGCCTAGCGGCAGCATGTAATTACTAAAGAGTGCAGGGCCAAGAACCGAACCCTGAGGAACTCCGCACGTTACCTTAACATAGTCCGAGGTCACATTATTATGGGAGACGCACTGCATCCTGTCAGTAAGATGAGAGTTAAACCACGACAAGGCTAAGTCTGACATACCAATACGTGTTTTGATACGCTCTAATAAAATTTTATGATCGACGGTATCGAAAGCAGCGCTAAGATTAAGAAGCAGCAACATAGATGATGCATCTGAATCCATCGTTAGCAGTAGATCATTAGTCATTTTTGCGAGGGCTGTCTCTGTAGAGTGATTTGCCCTGAAACCGGATTGAAAAGGTTCACAGAGATTGTTAGACACTATGTTCATTTAGCTGCTGTGCGACAATTTTTTCGAGGATTTTCGAGATAAACGGAAGGTGGGACACCGGCCGGTAGTTTACCATGAGGTCAGGATCGAGGTTAGGTCTTTTGAGCAGAGGATGAATAACCGCTTTTTTGAATGCTAGTGGAACAGTGCCAGAGGAAAGTGATACGTTTATAATATTTAGCACTGATGGACCTAATAATACAAAAAGCTCCTTGATAAGTTTCCCAGGAAATGGGTCAAGTAAACATGTTGTTTGTTTTGTCCCATTAACACATCTTAACAATTCCTCTAATGTTATTTCATCAAAGAGAGAGAAACTATTTTGGGGGGCAGTATCCGTCGTAGATACAGTCGTATCTGTGTTAATAGAACCCAGTTGTAGCTGCGATGCATTGTCTTTAATCTCCTTTCTAATGAGTTCAATTTTCTTATTAAAGAAATTCATAAAATCATCTGCCGAGTGGGTGGAGCTACTGGGAGGAGTCCCTTGTTGGGTTAGCGATGCTACTGTATGATTGGCAACACTAAATTGGCCCTAGTGTGTGAATGTGAGTGTGAATGTTGTCTGTCTATCTGTGTTGGCCCTGCGATGAGGTGGCGACTTGTCCAGGGTATACTCCGCCTTCTGCCCGATTGTAGCTGAGATAGGCTTCAGCGCCCCCCGCGACCCCGAAGGGAATAAGCGGTAGAAAATGGATGGATGGATGGGCATTTGAATAAAATTAATTATATTTATATACGCTTTTCTAGAGAGACTCAACACACTTTACATAGTGAAAGCCATTATCTACATCTTTAAGCTACATTAAACTAGTATGAGTGGCACTGGGAGTAGGTGGGTATAGTGTCCAGCCCAAGGACACAGTGGCTGTGACCTGGATGGCAGAAGCGGGAATTGAACCTGCAACCCCCAAGTTTCTGGCACGGCCGCTCTACTAACCGAGCCACGCCGCCCAGAAACAAGATCCGCCGACCGGTTTCTAATTGCGGGCTGACGTCAATCTACCGTGCCGCATTTGCGTGGCATCAAAACACACCTTGCTTAAATGCACACCCACCTAATATGCTAATTGATTGTATTGATGTATTTGATATGATGTATTATGTAAAAGGTCTGTACATAAATACTATTACCTGCTGAGTGTAATTGTAATGAATAGAAACACAGTGATGGATCTGTGTGGTCTTCACAAGATGATGACATAACAACTGCAGACATAGCAGATGTTGATAAAATACTTCCCTGCTGTGAGATGTTACATGATGTTGGTGGTGCACAACCTATTCTGCTAATAAAAATGGTAATAAAAAATGAATTTTTAAAATCTTTATTTACACCAATTACATAAAGTGCCAATAAATACAGGCATCGATAAGGAATATTGATATTAGTATCGGTATCGACAAATACCTAAAGATGTACATCCCTACACAGGCATTTTTGTGCTTGCAAATTTAACACTTATTGTTTAAAAAATGCTTAATTTAGGGCAAAAATGTTGTACAATATGCTGAACAAAATCCCTCCAAAATCCGCAAAGTGGTATACCCTCAATTTTTTTAAGCCTGATGCTTTTTATTAGACCGCAACAATTTTGTACATATGATAATAATTTCCATGTAGGAATGTGGAGAAGTATCTTGCAAACTGATGTGGACAGTGCTTGGAAAACTTGTGCAGACCCTGTATAATAATTCAATAATATTTTTACCTAAAAAAGCATTTTTCACATTGCTTTTTATCCATTTTCATTTCTTACAAGCTAACTTCTTTTTGAATGAATTCCCTCTGGACTGTTTTTCCAGGAGACACTTCTGGGCTTTTTTTTTTTGCTCCATCATCACAATGGAGTCAAGGAATATGACTTCATCCTTCTCCTCCTCCATACACTATTAAGTCTTCACGTCAAGTATTCAGTTTGACTTTTAAGACTTTGAGAAGTTTTTCCTTGGGAACTGTCACCAGAATATCCAGGAGGAGAACATTCTGACGTTTGCTGCAGCCTGAAGAACATTAGCAACGTTAAAAATTCCACCCTCATATTTTGCTTTTTTATTTGCATTTCCTTGAAAAAAAAGTTGAATATTTTTCTCTGAATTACATGAGGAGAGTCCTGAGAGAGAATTGAGTCGATTTCACCGTTTTATTCCAGCATAGGCGTAAAAAAAAGAAGTGTGGATTGTCAGCATGAGTAAGACGTGTCTGCTGTGAATGGAGCTTTCTTTATTCTCCATGGCTGAATGTGGAATTTGTTTCTGATCCGAAGAAGACTCTCAAAGTCTGAGGCGCTATTAAGACCTCAGAGAAGGTCTCGGTGCACTCTGACACTCTAAAAGCATCACTTTTACACCGTCATTGTTTACTTTGTGCTGTCGTTGCCCTTTTGAACTGAAAACTTCTTTAACAATGTTTTTTTTTTTTTTTGTTATTTAATTATTGTTCGCAAGTAAATACTAAAAACAAACTTACTACAATTGCTTACGTAACATTTTAATACCAGCAGGTTTTCTAAATACTTTCTTTTTTTTGGTAAAACCTGTGATCAAACTTCTGTTTCTTTACAGAGTGACACTGCCACCTATTGTCCTAGCATGCATATTACATCGCTTTTACTCGTTTTTCTCTCGCCAACTTCCATCCATTTTCTACTGCTTGTCCCTTTTATGGGGTCGCAGGGGGTGCTGGAGCCTATCTCAGCTGCATTCTGGCGGTAGGCGGGGTACACCGTAACATTTCATTTAGACAAATTATTTTTTTCATCCAAGCGCTTTAAGATTAATTCTCAAACTGGTAGTACAAGTTCTACTGGTGGTACACAGGCTCCATCGAGTGGTACTCGCAAACAAAAAAATAAATGCATACAGGCTGTAGAAGTACAAATACACATTTGTTAACAAAGGATTTATTAAATGTTATTCTGATGCTTCTTTTTTATGCCTATGGGGGAGGGGCTCACAGCAGCATCAGGTTTCGCATAGAGATCAGCGATATGTTCTTTCATTTCAGAGTCTCAAAGTCTCTTCACTACCTGCCTTTTTTCTTTTCTTTTTAAGAATATCTAGAGAGCGCTGATTATTTGCTGAAATATCAACAAAATTGCCAAGTTGATTCCTCCTGCTCTGTCTTCTTATGCTCTGGCAGGCCAGGTAACAATGTGTTCGTGAACGAGTGCTAACAGGTGGCGGCAAATTTATCTGAGGTGCCATGCAGAGTGCATTTTAGTGTTATTCAGGAGTATTAAGGAACACTTTTTTATAAAAGATAAACTTATATGGGAGCCGTGAAGTAATTGTACGAATACACATTTAATAACCAAAGCTGTGCTGAACTTAAATGAAAACATATTCATTATTCATTTGCTAACTCACATCATATGTATATGCCACGTGGTAATTACCTGCGTGTACAAGCTGCAAGGTTGAAGCTAATTCATTAGCGAATGTAACAAAATCAGGGGGACTTGCAAAGTGAAATATTTTGGAGATGGTATGCAGTGTAAAATGTTTGATAACCATTACAATTAATATACTACTGTCTATTTGTGTTGGCCCTGCGATGAGGTGGCAACTTGTCCAGAGTGTAGCCCGCCTTCTGCCCGAATGCAGCTCCCGAGAGGAACAAGCGGTAGGAAATGGATGGATGGATGGATGTTGGCATTAGGTGTGAGAAAACTATCGATTCACAATTGGGATGTGGACGATTTTGAATCGATGGACAAATGCCCACATATCAATTATTTTAGTATGTTAGATATAATAATAGCAAGTGTTCTAAAAGGTGGAACTGAGCAAAAACACAGCAGGTAGCGAGGAAAATCTATGCTAACTGCTAAGCTAGCTTGACTGCGAAGTAGTGAAAAAAGAAAAAAATTAACGCTTTGTACACTTTAATAGAACCAGCTGGTCCTGCACTATTATAGACCATATTATAGACAATTTTAAACCAGTCATTCGGGGGGCCAATATCCATTGTACATCAGTTTTTAAAGGGTCGTCAACTACTTAATTAGTTGTCGTCTTCACTCGTTTCGTCATTTAGTCTTGTCACTTGTGTACGTTGAATTGTATGTTGATGCTATAGCAGTGGATGGCTCGGAGGAAACCGCTTACTCAGTGGCCTAGTGGTTAGAGTGTCCGCCCTGAGATCGGTAGGTTGTGAGTTCAAACCCCAGCCGAGTCATACCAAAGACTATAAAAATGGCACCCATTACTCAGCATCAAGGGTTGGAATTGGGGCTTAAATCACCAAAAATGATTCCCGGGCGCGGCACCGCTGCTGCTCAATGCTCCCCTCACCTCCCAGGGGATGAAAAAGGGGATGGGTCAAATGCAGAGGACAAATGTCACCACACCAAGTGTGTGTGACAATCATTGGTACTTTAACTTAACTTAAATGATCCCGACCTGAATGATGCCAGTTGCCGCGGCACTGTGCTGCTCTAGATCTGAACATTTTTACAGGCTCCACAAAACAGACATATTAGTGCTTGCCCACGTGGCCTCCCCTTCTGCTCCTCGCATGGAGCATGATGTGTTTTACTCATTTTACTTGCACCTTCCCTGAGAGCTTTTTCCGTGTTGACCTTTTTCAGCTCTAACGCTCCATCAGGATGGTTGCCAGGTTTTATTGATAGCTTCCGCAGCGTCCCGCTGGTCCCGGCAAAGTCGTTTATCTCGTCTCCGGACCATCAAAAGATCCCGATAACGCATCTCTGGATGCAGATTGGGCCGCATGTTTTGTCTCATTTACGTCATACATGGGAATTTCATTGTTTTTATTGTCAACCTTTGTGTTTCCGCAGGTGTGTGACGACATTACGCAACATCTCCAATTTGTCTGTGATGAGCATCCTCATTGTGGGCCAGAGAACAAAGGTAACCAGACACGACAAGCTAGCTAACCAGCTAATGTTTACAATGTTACACGGTTTGAATTCATTTTGATAAACTTTTTTTTTTAAAGTTCAGGATAAATAATTGTGAAGATAATAGGACATCTCCGTGTATGGTAAATGTTTACCCAAAGAACTTTGCGACAGTCCAACATTTTAATCCAGTTGCAATCCAAAGTTGTAGTCTGTCCTCTTATTGTGGGTCAGACTGCGTATGTGCAAACATATGCAAGAACTACACTGAATAAATAGCAATTAATCCAAGATGGCCACACTAACTGAACTTTATAGTCACATGAAAAGTGCCTGTTTCTAATCGGCACTCCAGCAGTCACAAACTTTAACATCCTCAGACTGTTCGCTTTCACTGCCACTACACTATTTGTTTTGAATGCTGTCCAATCATCTTCTGAATTTTTGTGATTCACACCACCTCCATGAGTGCAGAAAAAATTGATTTTCATAGCTTTTAGGTTGCGTGGCAAGTGCGTTTTCTAGTCGCCGCTTTAACAGTCACATTTACCACTTTCAGACTTTGCTTTGCCGTAGCAAGTACACAATTGATATCGAATGATTTCTGATCCAAAAGGGCCAAGTAAGTCGCACTTTGTGAGTGCATGTTTGTAGTCAGCACTCTAGCAGTCAGTCTAGCAATTAGTTATCTTATTCTATATTTTTTCTATCATTGGTTGCTGTTACTGCAAGCATACTATTCATTGTGAATGCTGCCTTGTCCACATAGCTGGAATCAAGGGTTGCATCAGTGTATGTTTCTGTTTTAGTGCTCTATACCAGTGTTTTTCAACCTTTTTTGAGCCAAGGCGCATTTTTTTCATTGAAAAAATCTGGAGGCACACCACCAGCAGAAATCATTAAGAAATGAAACTAAGTAGACAATAAAAAGTCGTTGTCGCAATTGTTAGATATGACTTTAAACCATAACCAACTATGCATCACTATAGCTTTTGTCTCAAAGTAGGTGTACTGTCACGACCTGTCACATCACACCGTGACTTATTTTGAGTTTTTTGGTTGTGCTCCCGTGTGTATTGTTTTAGTTCTTGTCTTGCCCTCCTATTTTGGTGGCTTTTCCTGTTTTTTGGTATTTTCCTGTTGCAGTTTCATGTCTTCCTTTGAGCGTTATTTGCCACACTTGCTTAGTTTTAGCAATCAACAATATTTCAGTTGTTGCTATCTTTTTTTGTGTGGACATTGTTGATTGTCATGTCATGTATGGATGTACTTTGTGGACGCCGTCTGCTGCTCCACACGCTGTAAGTCTTTGCTGTTGTCCAGCATTCTGTTTTTGTTTACTTTGTCGCCAGTTCAGTTTTAGTTTCGTTTTGCATAGCCATCCCTAAGCTTCAATGCCTTTTCTTATGGGCACTCACCTTTTGTTTTGTTTTTGGTTTAAGCATTAGATACCTTTTTACCTGCAAGCTGCCTCCCGCTGTCATCTGCATATTGTCATCACGACAAACCATTGTCGTCTCACACGACGTGTTCCCGACATCTACAAAGCAATTAGATACCAGTTTGCACCTACTGATATTGAGGAGAATAATATGGTTACTCTGTCGAGCTCTAGACAGCACCGACACTCAACAACGGCACGTTATTTGCGGATTATAATTACTGGTTTGCAAAAAATATTTTTAACCCAAATAGGTGAAATTACATAATCTCCCACGGCACACCAGACTGTATCTCACGGCACACTAGTGTGCCGCGGCACAGTGGTTGAAAAACACTGCTCTACACGTCCAAAATGGTTTTTTTTCCATCTTTAGGGTAAAAACAATAAAATAGTGTAATAATATTGAATTTCTTCTTCTCCCTTTTTAATCAAATATGTTATTTTGAGGGGGATAAAGCCAAAGAAAAAGCAATACTTAATCCTATGACACTTTTTTTTTTTTTTACCCATAAAGCTCGGAGAGGTTTGCGTTGACAGCACCAATAAGTTTATTTTACGACGCCGCCGTGGAAGTAACTGTCATCATCACCAATGTTTGGGGGTTGGGGGAGCGCCAGTGTGCCGTTTACTCGCCCGCCTCGATGGTGAGCGGGAGCTGTCGGGCCGCATCATCCTCAATGCCTCACGGCGTAATGATGGATGAGGAGCCTCTGCGACGGCCAGGAGAACAACTCCCTTTCTCTCTCGTGCTCCCAGTCGCACGCAGAGATGGCGGTGCAGAGGCGACCTGGGGTGGAGGAAAGACTACAGGGGGACTCTGGGAAACGCTGCCTTCATCCATCCTGGAGAGAAGTGCAGTAAATTACACAAACCCCTCACCGCTTGCTGCCAACAACCAATAAATACACACTAATACTATATCACCACCACTACTACTATTATTACTCCTACAACATTTATAGCCAGTGAGCAGAAATGACCATTTGTCAAGTAACCTTTTCCTACCAAAATAAGTTACTTAATCAAAACTTTTTTTTTTCATTTTATTCAAATGATTTAAGCACTTCCTCTTTTTTTTTAATCAGAGCCAAACACCAGCGCCTTCAGAATAATATAAACAATAATGCAGTTTAGACTTATAGACAACACATACAATATGTCTAAGTTATTTTGAAATCCATATTGGGCTTTTTAGCTTTTATTGTGCTTGGAATTTTTTTTTTTCTTTAAGTCAAATAAAAAAATCACTCAAATTAAATAAATCAATTACAATATTCAATATAAATGAAATGATCTTGATGACTAAGTAAAAGGATACTCCGCCTTCCGCCCGAATGCAGCTGAGATGGGCTCCACCACCCCCCGCGATCCAAGAAAGGACAAGCGGTAGAAAATGGATGGATGAATGTTTAAGGACAAAAGCATTTTAGAAAAAAATATCGAAATAAATACATGCTGAATAGATCAAACGTGTTAGATAAAAACAAATCTAAATCAAGTAATAGATGGACAGTTTCAAGGATGGATAAAAATATGTTCTAATTAATTTGTGAAATCCCACAGAAAAAAATTATCAAATTGATCAAATAGTTAGATTATAGGACTAAGTAAAGAAAAAGGGAAATCATAAGATAAGAATCATACGATAATTAGATTATCGAAAATTAATAAGAATCATGTAAAAATACAATTACCAATAAATGAATAAAACATGACAAAGGAATAACAAAAACAATTAATTCATAAGAAAACAATATTTTGAATAAGAATTTTAATGTTTGTAATGTAACATGTTCATGGATGAAAGTATTTAAAAAAAAAAGAAAAACTTTACAGAAAAATATAACGACCAAATGCATAAATATAAATAAATATGACGAAGGAATAAAAAAATACAAATCAAGATGAAACTTTTTTTTAAATAAAGACAATCTAAAAAATAAAATTACCAAATTAATTAATGAAAAATATGACTAAGGAATAAAAGAAAAAATAAGCAAACATACTTTCAATCAATCAATCAATGTTTACTTATATAGCCCTAAATCACGAGTGTCTCAAAGGGCTGCACAAGCCGAAACGACATCCTTGGCTCAGATCCCACATCAGGGCAAGAAAAAACTCAACCCAATGAGATGACAATGAGAAACCTTGGAGGGGACCGCCCCCCCTGGGTGACCGGTGAAATGGACGTCGAGTGGATCTAGCATAATATTGTGAGAGTCCAGTCCATAGTGGATCTATCCTAATAGTGAGAGTCCAGTCCATAGTGGGGCCAGCAGGAGATCATCTTGAGTGGAGACAGGTCAGCAGCGCAGAGACGTCCCCAACTGATGCACAGATGAGTGGTCCACCATGGTTCCCGACTTTGGACAGCTAGCGCCTCATCTGCCCCCCACGAAGGAGAGGGGGGCAGAGCAGAAAAGAAACGGCAGATCAATTGGTCTAAAAGGGAGCTCTATTTAAAGGCTTGAGTATACAAATGAGTTTTAAGATGGGACTTAAATGCTTCTACTGAGGTAGCATCTCAAACTGTTACCGGGAGGGCATTCCAGAATACAGGAGCCCGAATAGGAAACGCTCTATAGCCCGCAGACTTTTTTTTGGGCTCTGGGAATCACTAATAAGCCGGAGTACTTAAATCAAGGATAAATGCATTTTTAGAAAAACCCCCCCCCAAAAAGTAGCACAATAAAATCTCTTTTAATGTAAAGCCCCTTTGTATTTGTCACTTGTACAATGTACAGCAAGAGGTCATAGCTCAACGGCATCCATGTGTGATCCTGGGAGCAAAGGGTCACATAAACGTATTATTATTTTGGGTAAGGCTCAATATTTTCATATAGAAGCGCTGAAAACATTTAAAAGTGATATTTTGAGTACTTAAAAAGTGTTTAATTTCACCTTGATTAAAGAACCCTAGGTGTCGTTAAGCTAACGTGTCCTGGATCGGTGTCGCCGTTAAGGGAGGGGAGGGGGTATGAGGCATCGTTAGTTCCAATGTTCCCACTGCTACTATAACAATAATAAAGCCTTAAGATCGACTTTTTCTTTAACCTGAGGCCATCTGTCACCTTCTCTTCCCACATTCTTCTGCTAAAACACTTAATTGAAGTCAGCTTCCATTATTATTATCATGAAGAGCATGGAAGCTTCACCTGCTGACATCAAGGAAAGAAACAGCAGCGTCACGTATTTAGCTGACCTGGTCACCAGTGCAAGTAAGGAGACCACTAATGAGCTGACCTTTGAACTTGCTGCCAGGTGCAAGTGTGATGTAACGATGAGGATGGAAGAAAGGAGTAGGTGGGATCAGGCTTTTGTAATAAGAACCGCAGTTTACAATTTACACAGTTTACGTTTTTGTTCCTGTTCCTTATGGCTTGTTTGGACTTTTACCTTTACCTTTTATCTTTTTTTGTGCACAAAAGACTTAGAATTGTGTCATCTCTGACCACTGTTGTTGTCGAATTTGACTTCTGTCTGTTTTGTGTTGTTTGGACAAGGTGGAGCCCCGAATTGAAATGTAAGCCCTAACATTAGCTTCTAATGCTAGCCTCCTTATATAGATAAATGTAACTTTATTGTTTGTTTTCTACTGTACTAAAAATATGTTTTTTCTTTGTAGCGGGTGTATGTAATGTATAAAATTATACAACAGAAACCACTTTTAATCTAATAATTGATTTAAGTAGAAAAAAAGTAATCGCATAATATATGTATTCATAGTATACATTTTGTCTTTATTGAAACTGTTTAAGTAGTTGAATATTTGGAAAATATATTTTATTTTTATTGTATATATTTTGTTATTGAAACTGATTGTTAAAAAAGTACATGTAATTGTAAAAATATATTTATTCATAGTATATTCTGTATTAATTAAAACTGATTAAACAATGTAAATATTTAGAAAATACTACATTTATTCAATATATATATATATATATATATATATATATATATATATATATATATATATATATACACTGTATACAGGGCTGTACGGTGCGACAAATGTACTGACAAATGCGCCTAACAAGAGACCTGTTGCACATGTGTGAAAAGGGATTTCAACCCTTTCATTGCATTTTGCTCCTAAAATAAATCCATCCAAATTTGATAAAACTAGAGTAAAATTTTTGCCAATCTGTATAGCATGTTTGAAATAAATTTAAACAATAACCAAATGGACATTAATTACATTTATTGAAGAGTAATTCAGTTAGTAATTCAAGTACATTTTTGTAAATTAACTAGTAACTATAATGAATGACTTTTTAAAAGTGTGTCTATATGCATGAGTGCACATGTGTACCTTTTATGAGTGTTAATAATGAAATTGTGATATTTAAGACATTTCATTTTGCACCCCAAAATTTTCTGTGCTACAAAAAAATGTATGTGCTACTAATTATTTTCATTTAGTAGCACCGGTGCTACTAGTGAAAAAGCTAAGCGTACAGGACAGATATATAGTTTTCATTAATACGTGTTTAAAAAATGTGTGTATGTATACGTATGTGTGTATGTATACCAGGGGTCCCCAAACTACGGCCCGCGCGCCGGATACGGCCCCCCACCGTCCAAAATCCGGCCCGCGGGAAGTCCCAAGTTAAAAAAAATATAAATAAATACATTTTTTCTTTCTGTTTTTGTATTATTTTTATTTTTTTTAATTTGTCCTTACTAGTCCATTTTCTACCGTTTCCTAGCCACTCAGGCAAATCATATTGTCTAAAAATGCATTTTACCATCGATAACGTGACATGCAGCAAGTGCGCTCTTTAAGTCAATTAGTGCGCGAGGAATATATATGTATAAATACATATATATATATATATATATATATATATATATATATATATACATGGACATATACATATATATATATATACACACACACAAATTTACATATAATACATATATATATATATATATATATATATATACAAATCCCGTTTCCATATGAGTTGGGAAATTCTGTTAGATGTAAATATAAACGGAATACAATGATTTGCAAAACATTTTCAACCCATATTCAGTTGAATATGCTACAAAGACAACATATTTGATGTTCAAACTGATAAACATTTTGTTTTTTGCAAATAATCTTTAACTTTAGAATTTGATGCCAGCATCACGTGACAAAGAAGTTGGGAAAGGTGGCAATAAATACTGATAAAGTTGAGGAATGTTCATCAAACACTTATTTGGAACATCGCACAGGTGTGCAGGCTAATTGGGAACAGGTGGGTGCCATCATTGGGTATAAAAACAGCTTCCCAAAAAATGCTCAGTCTTTCACAAGAAAGGATGGGGCGAGGTACACCCCTTTGTCCACAACTGCATGAGCAAATAGTCAAACAGTTTAAGAACAACGTTTCTCAAAGTGCAATTGCAAGAAATTTAGGGATTTCAACATCTACGGTCCATAATATCATCAAAAGGTTCAGTGAATCTGGAGAAATCACTCCACGTAAGCGGCATGGCCGGAAACCAACATTGAATGACCGTGACCTTCGATCCCTCAGACGGCACTGTATCAAAAACCGACATCAATCTCTAAAGGATATCACCACATGGGCTCAGGAACACTTCAGAAAACCACTGTCACTAAATACAGTTCGTCGCTACATCTGTAAGTGCAAGTTAAAGCTCTACTATGCAAAGCGAAAGCCATTTATCAACAACATCCAGAAACGCCGCCGGCTTCTCTGGGCCCGAAATCATCTAAGATGGACTCATGCAAAGTGGAAAAGTGTTCTGTGGTCTGACGAGTCCACATTTCAAATTGCTTTTGGAAATATTCGACATCGTGTCATCCGGACCAAAGGGGAAGCGAACCATCCAGACTGTTATCGACGCAAAGTTCAAAAGCCAGCATCTGTGATGGTATGGGGTGCATTAGTGCCCAAGGCATGAGTTACTTACACATCTGTTAAGGCACCATTAATGCTGAAAGGTACATACAGGTTTTGGAACAACATATGCTGCCATCTAAGCGCCGTCTTTTTCATGGACGCCCCTGCTTATTTCAGCAAGACAATGCCAAGCCACATTTAGCACGTGTTACAACAGCGAGGCTTCGTAAAAAAAGAGTGCGGGTACTTTCCTGGCCCGCCTGCAGTCCAGACGTGTTTCCCATTGAAAATGTGTGCCGCATTATGAAGCGTAAAATACGACAGCGGAGACCCCGGACTGTTGAACGACCGAAGCTCTACATAAAACAATAATGGGAAAGAATTCCACTTTCAAAGCTTCAACAATTAGTTTCCTCAGTTCCCAATCGTTTATTGAGTGTTGTTAAAAGAAAAGATGATGTAACACAGTGGTGAACATGCCCTTTCCCAACTACTTTGGCACGTGTTGCAGCCATGAAAGTGAATTATTATTTGCACAAAAAAAAAAAAAGTTTATGAGTTTGAACATCAAATATCTTGTCTTTGTAGTGCATTCAATTGAATATGGGTTGAAAAGGATTTGCAAATCATTGTATTCCGTTTATATTTACATCTAACACAATTTCCCAACTCGTATGGAAACAGGGTTTGTGTGTATATATATATATATATATATATATATATATATATATATATATATATATACATAATGCCACTACAATATTTTAAAACAAATAAAGTGCACTTTTGTGCATGATGTCACACAAGATATTTCAATAATTGTCAAATGAAAATGAGCTGCATAATAGGAAATCAAATAGGTAGGTTCCTGCGGACGTTAGCTCCTTCTGTTTTTTCATACGGTGTTGATGTGGAAATGGAAGACGCCAGGCTCAATTGGGTCAGTGCTGGTTGCTCCGGCATTTTGTTGGGTGTGGCATGAACGGAGATGTTGCCATGCGGAGTTTCAAGCACTCTTCATTCTCTAGCGGGTGACATTTCAAATGATGCTACAAATTAGCAGTGGTGCTAAGTTGCTAATGCTTATGCCACATACTAGTTCAACATCTTCCCGCTTGAAGCCAAACCACCCCCAGACGATGGACTCCGTGCTGTTTTCTTGGGAATTAATTATTCCTTCATTAGTTACTAGATTTGCACCTTCTCTCTCTCGTATTACCACTCGCACCTCTTCGCTAGCATCACAGCTAACGTTACCCATGTTGCTACCTGTCTGCTCCGCGAAGGAGTATGACGTTGCACGCACGACAGTATGTGAAATATGTAAGAAGGTGCGCTTGTTTTATCTCTCTGTGAGAAGGAGAGACAAGAAAGAGTGAAGAAAAGCCTGTAGTGTAATGCCCGCAGCTAAAAGCAACTGCGTGAGAACGTATACTCGAATATCACGATATAGTCATTTTCTATATCGCACAGAGACAAATCCGCGATGTATCGAGTGTATTCGATATATCGACCAGCCCTAATACGTATACGTATGTATGTGTACGTGTACGTATATATGTATATGTGTACGTATGTACATATACGTACGTACATATACGTACGTACATGTATACGTATGTATGTATACGTATGTAGATGTATGCGTATATATGTATATATGTATATATATATTTATATATTTATATATTTATAAGATATATATATATCTAAAGTAAATATTTTAAAAATATTACATTTACTTATACAGTAGTATTTAATGTATATTGACGCTAATTGAAAAAGTATTTTTGTATAGTAATAGAATAGTAGTATTGTAATAATAATAATAATGTTAATAATAGTATAGTAATATTATATTTTATCATCATAGTATATATTTTGTTCTTTATTCAACAGATTAACAAAAATATATTTAAAAATGATGCGCAATGAGCTTACTAGCTCATAGCATGCAAGCTAGCTATGAGCTAGCTCGCTCGTCGGTTTATCGGTTTTGGTAAAAAGTAAGATTTATCATTCTACCTTTTTGTGTTCCCCGATGGTAAAACTTTTATGCTTTTGGCAGGACCATCCTACCAATAAATAATGTCTTTTATGAGCCGCTTTGAGACAATTTCAGCAGCACGCTGTAAAGAGGCGACAGGGTGACAAAAAGCCTTTTTGCATTCATAACGACTTCTTCATTAGACGCTCTCCTCGTTGCCAAACGCCAGCAGGGCTTTCAACAAACCCCAGTCTTTCATTATTTTTTATACTTTTCCCCTCCCTTTTGTTTGGTTTTTGAAAGCTGCTGGACTGAAGATGAGCTATGCTAAAATATGAAAGGAGCTGCATCTCTTTCTTTGTTTTGCTCTTCCAAAGGTTTTATTCGTCTGCCAGTCGATGTTGTTGCCCAACATCTCGTTTGTCAGTCTCGTCAGCAGTATTATTTAAAAGATTTTCTCTTATTGATTTTCATGAAGTGTGTCCTTGGTCCGGTTCTCGTCTGCGCCCCGAGAGGTCACCGTGCGTCATTAGCCGCAGTGCTCGCTAGCGTAATATTTTTGTCTGTGATCTGAAGCGATGATTGTTCTGTGTCTTGTTCGGAAGCGTATTGATTTTGTGTAATGCCAAGCAAAGGTCAGATTGTAAGGTACCAATCAGTGATGTTGCTAAGGTGATTGTAGATAGGCCAATCACCAGCTAATTACACTTGTCAGGCAGGAAGTAAATGGGAAAAGATCTACAACAATACCATAAATGTTTTAATTGTCAGTTAGTCTCTGGAGGCGTGGTCACTCTCTGCTTGTCAATCCTGCCATTTTTCCTGGAAATTACTGTTTTTTGCCCTTCTTTTCCATCTCTTCTCGTTTAAATTCCCATAAATTTCTTGTAATTTCCATTACTTTCCAGAAAATCTTACCTATTTTAATGTAAATGTTGACAGGTATGTTCTGCAGATGTAAAATAACCCCCAGGGGTCTCGAATTAGCGCTAGATTAAAAAACATAGGCTATGGCTGTAGACAACCTACTGATGTACTGTGCATGAGGAAAGTATTCACGGCGCTACATTTTTTCCACATTTTGTTATGTTACAACCTTTTTCCACAATAAAATACATTCATTTTTTTTTTCAAATTTCTTCACATAATATACCCCATAATGACAATGCGAAAAAGTTTTTTTTTTTAGAGCTGTTTTGAAATGTATTAAAAATAAAAAACTTAAGAAATCACATGTACTCTCCATACCTACTCAGCTGCTGGCATTACATCATCAATGTTGTGCTCCTTCACGCGACTACATTATTATTTTGCCGCCGTGTTGTGCTTGTTGATAAATGAAATGACAATCTATTATTTCACATGCTCTCCAAATTATTATTGACGTTAGTACTAGACATAATTAGTTTGCCAATAATTGCCGACTGCGTTAGATAAGTGAACTTCCCGCTTACCATCATAAAATTTACGCGATGTGCCAAAATCTTGACGGATTTCAGAAGCCCCTCAAAATGCTTTGATTACCAAAAAGAGGACGTTTGTTTACAATAGTTTTTATAGCTGGGTTGCATTTGACGTCACATCTGTTTTTTTCTTCGCGGCTTTATTCACACGATGGTCAAGCAACTAGAACGTAGCATTAAAACCAGTGAGAGTGAGTGTACAGTTTGAAAATGCCGTATTGCTGTTCTGTTCTTGGGTGTTCTAGTCATTCGAATAGAGAGATAGGAAAGAGTTTTCATAGTCACGAAAGAAGGGGTTCATAAAGATAATAAAATAAGTGAAAAGAACAAAAGTGCGTTGAAGCAAATGGCTCTTAAAAATATCACTTTCATCATTTTGTGGAATACAATTGGACCGCTTGTGTCCGCAGCGATCACTTAGTAAAATGTTTGTTTGAACATTTGATTTGTTTGGGAAACTTTCTGTGATGCAATCGAGTTTATTTTCTACTATTTTAGTCATTTTTGAGAGCAGAACTATACGTAAAGAAAGGACAATAAATCACATTAGTTTGTGTCTTTTTGTGGTTGCTATATCTAAATATAACTACGAAGACCTGGTTGTGTAAATAAACTAACGTCATGTTAAGTCCTAGTAACAAATATTGTAATTGTTGGTACAATCCACCATATTTTTGTCGATTTTCATCACAGAAACTAAATGCTAAAATTGTTGTTGTGCAGGAAAACCAAGTAATTTTATCCGTCACAGATGACCACATTATAGTGTCTTTGGTGCTATTTGTTAGCACCAAGAAAATCCTAATAATAATAATAAACGAGATGAATAAATCTCTTGTAGGCTCAACAGCTGATTCTTGAGATCGCTAGCAAACATTGCTGAACAACAGGGATATCTACATCAATAATGAGACAAAATATAAACTTCATAAAAACAACTCTAGACACAGATTGTAGATGAGACTAATATTTGTCGCAGGAAATCAACAGCAACATTTTTTTAAATCATTTTTCTTATTAGCGTCACAATCACAGCAGCATGGCACTCGTTGTGTCAATCAAATACGTTACTTAGCGATGCACGAATAAATCCAACATTGTTTTTCACGGATTGATGTTTAATTTGTGGACCCCTCAGATGTAAAGACATGATGTGCCTTCAATCTTTTCTTCCCTAAATACTCTGAGTGTCAAAGGAAGTGAGGTCGCGTGGAGCAGTAATGTCTTGGTGATGATAAATGGTTTAAATCTTTAAAAAATATGCTTTACTTAAGAGTGTAAAAATCCACTCCATCCCATTTTAAATGTATTTTTCATGATCACTTTTATATTTGCCTCTAAACCTTTCAAAATACTCTGGATAAGGTTATCCAGGGTAAAACCTTATCCTTGTCCACACACAACAATGCCACCGTTTAAGACCCCCTCCCCCCTCCGTTCGCCGGCGCAACACAACCTAGTACGCATGTGCGGAAAATGCGCATGTCATAGTCACCTCCAGTGTTGCTTTGTGTGCAAGTTTTAAATGTAACTTATCTGAACAATATCCAGTGTTGTGGTATTTCAGTTAACTGGAATCAAGTGTGCTGTGGGGCCCTATTGTAGTGACTCACACCTGAGCCATCATATATTAATACAATCTTATTAGACATGTAAACAATGTGATAAAGAACATTTTACATCAATCAAACTAGGGATTTAGATATCTGGTCAGGACACTCCTCACTCTTTTGCCTTCACCTTCATTGTCCATTCCTTGTTGGTGACTTTATACACTCTGGACCTAGACGTTGAGTACGCGACATACATGGCAGACAATAACTGATACAGTCTGCTTTGCCAGTCGTCTTCCCTCGACGGCCAGGTAATACAAAGCACACGCTACCTTTTTCATCACATCCACGGGAGCTCGCATTCTCGTTGACTCTCCTTCGACAAACGGACAAAGTTTTTCGCTAAGTAGAATCCCAGCTGACCTGGACATTAGAACGTTTTCTTGCCCTCTGAGAAGTGTTGTATCCAAAATAGCTGCAATCGCTTTCTCTTAAGGTATTCAAGTGTGATTTCCACAAGCGTCTGTACATGTAGAAGAAGGAGAAACACGGGCATGTCTGGATGACTCTACTTCATATTTCCAGTGGTTAGCTCCGAGTTACGAAACAGCTTTATTATGAAGCTGGCTGTGGCGCGTTCTTTATGGCGTCACTTCCTCTCCGAACTCGGTTTGTAAACGATCAATGAGTCCATACAAAGCTAAGAGCCGGAGATTCAAGAAATACACGGCGCACTTACCCGTGTAAAAAATTGACCGAGGAAGGGGACCTTAGCGGTTTAGCGTGGCTGAAACGGGGCTTAGGCTAAATAATTATTTGTTTAAGGGGTTAAACGACTTTGTGTAGACATGGCCTTAATCTGCACTGATCCAGGTAAATAAACAATAGACTAATAGGGCTCTCGGCCATCGCCTGAAACCCAGAAGTACCCGGATGTGCCTCGAGGTCACGTTACTGCAACCCGGCTATACTAGCTTTAGCCTCTTGTCACTTTGACACAGATTGATTACAAAAAAGGAAGTCATTTCTTTCTCATTTCACTGCAAATGTCACATTTGCGTTTACATCATGTTGGACGCTAATGGACGTGCACGCACAAACACACACACACACAGACACACACCCCTCTCCGATGTTTTCCAGCCTTTCCCATCGTCATGCACAAACACCACATTGGTCACAACAAAGCCGTTAGCACGTTTTCCATATGAGCGGCCTCGTAGGGTGCGAGGAAAAAGGAGCAGGCTAATTGCTGGCGTGATCTCGCCATCGACTTGGAAGCATTCTACATAAGAGATATCCGCGATAAACAACAGATGGTGGCGTGTAAAGCGCCGCTGATGGTGCACATGTGCAGCTTTATGGACGGCACACGTGCAGCACACACGTCATGGGTGCACTGGCACCCATCGGGGGTCGGCCTACGCTCGTAACATGCATTCCTGCGCCACATGTTGCCTCGATTTTTAACGCCGTGGCTCCAACAGGCACTAAAATATGACTTTGTTTTATTTTTTCAGCGTATAAACAGTTTTTGAACGCAAACAAGAAGTTACCTTGCACAGCAGATATAAAACTAGAAGCGAACATTTCTAAAAACTACACTTTTACTCTGCCTTGTCACAGGTTAGCATTTATTGAGTCTTTATTTTTTGTCAACATAATAACGCACACACTCTTCCCGTCATTACACTCTGCTGGACGCATTCGCATCTTTCTTATCATATTCGTCTTCGTCAATCTCACAACCACCCGCCGGGATGCCATCAAACGTGCACGTGCCACGCTACCGCGCCTGGAGCGATGAATGCTGGGATGCATAGACAAGTCTGTGTGATTATGTGAGCTTTGTGAAGCATTTGAATGCAGATGTAATGTAATAACCAATTTGAGTTTTGTTTAATGCATTTTTATCATAGTCTTCTCTCCAAGATTTCTGAGGCACAATAAGTCCTTAAAAAAAGAAGAGTACTCCTGCCTAATACAGCATATTTAGCTAGCACTTTTGCAGTACCGGTTGGAACTTAAAAACAGCCAAGTGCCGCCGTCATGCAGAGAATCTTTTTAACAAGCACCTTTGCAGTAAATTACTAACACCAGTGAACTGTCATGGAAGATCTTTGACTTGCGTTTTTGCAGTAGATTCTTAAAATCATCAGCGCGTTTCATCTTTTAATAGCGTTTTTGTAGTACACTCTTAAAACCGTCAGAGCAGTTTTGTCACATAGAGGATCTTTGACTAATGTTTTTGCATTAGATTAGAGTACCAATGTCTGCCGTTTTTGCAGTAGAATCCTAAAACAATCAGTGAATTTATGTTGTGTCTTTGACTAGTGTTTTTGCTGTAAATCAGAACATCTTTAACTAGTGTGTTTGCAGTGGGTTAGATAATCGTTGACTAGTGTTTTTGCAGTAGATGTTAAAACCATCAGAATTTCATGTCACAGATGATCTTTGACTAGCCTTTTTCTGCAGTAGATTCCTAATAACAGCAGAATGATCTTGTAATATAGTGTACCCTTTGACTCGTATTATAAGTTTACTATTATACTTTTTTTTAGTAGATTAGACTATCATTGCTTTACATTTTTGAAGTAGATTAAAAGATCTTTGACTAGTGTTTTTTGCAGTAGATTAGAGGATCTTTGACTCGTGTTTTTTGCAGTATATTAGAGGATCTTTGACAAGCGATTTTGCAGTAGATAAGAAAATCTTTTACTTGTGTTCTTGATCAGTGTTTTTAGTAGATTAAAACCATCAGAGCATTTCTCTCATATAAAATGATTTTAGACTACTGTTTTTGCGTAGATTACAGCAGGGGTCCCCAACCACTGGGCTGCGGACCGGTACCGGGCCGCACAAGAAATAAAAAATAAAAAATATATATATATATATATATATATATATACAGTGTATATATATATATATATATATATATATATATATATATATATATATATATATATATATATATATATATATTTTTTTTTTTTTTTTTTTTTTAATTAAATCAACATAAAAAACACAATGTATACATTATATATCAATATAGACCAATACAGTCTGTTCGGGATATGTCCGTAAGCACACTTGATTGTATTTCTTTATGAAAAAAATAAATAAATAAATAAATAAAATATAAAAATATTCCCCCCACGCCCCGGTCCGTGGGACATATTTTCAAGCGTTGACCGGTCCGCAGCTACAAAAAGGTTGGGGACCACTGGATTAGAGGATCTTTGACGAGTGTTTTTGCATAGATTAGAGGATCTTTGACTAGTGTTTTTGCAGTAGATTAGAAGATCTTTGACTTGTGTTTTTTGCTGTAGATTAGAGGATCTTTGACTAGCGATTTTGCAGGAGATAAGAGGATCTTTGACTCATGTTTTTGCAGTAGATTAGAAGATCTTTGACTTGTGTTCTTGCAGTAGATTAGAGCAGTGGTTCTTAACCTTGTTGGAGGTACCGAACCCCAGCAGTTTCATATGCCCATTCACCTTCTTTAGTGAAAAATATATATATATATTTTTTTTTTCAAATTCAAGACAAAGTTATATGTTTTTGGTAACACTTTAGTATGGGGAACATATTCTAAGTAACAAAGACTTAATTTAGAGTTATTTGGACACTAGGGGAACATATTCTAAGTAATAAAGACTTAATTTAGAGTTATTTGGTTAGAGTTAGGGTTAGGGTTATAATACGGCCATGCCGAATAAGGCATTAATAAGTACTTAATGACTAGTTAAGAGCCAATATGTTACTAATTTGCATGTTAATAAGCAACTAATTAATGGTGAATATGTTCCCCATACTAAAGTGTTACCATGTTTTTTTTACTGGTGCATAAAATGAACCGTGCATGAACATCACCTTGTTCAAACAACAAAACCAACACAGTGCATAAACTCATAACAAATTACACACCTGCAAATCAGTCAGCTGTTGCCGTATCCATAATACGCCGATAAGGAGAAGTTTGTATTTACACGATGAGTCGGGTGTGTTTTGACCTCCGCCGAACCCCTGAGGCCGACTCACCGAACCCATAGGGTTCGATCGAACCCAGGTTAAGAACCACTGGATTAGAGGATCTTCGACTCATGTTTTTGCAGTACATTCTCTAAACCATCGGAGCATTCCTGTCGTATAAGAAGATCTTAGACTAGTGTTCTTAGAGTATATTTGATTAGTGGTTTTAGTAGATTCTTAAAACCATCAGAGCATTTCTGTCACATAAGAGGATTTTAGACTAGTGTTTTTGCGTCGATTAGAGGATCTTTGACTAGAGATTTTGCAGTAGATAAGAGGATCTTCGACTCGTGTTTTTACAGTATTCTTAAAACCATCGGAGCATTCCTGTCTTATAAGAAGATCTTGGACTACTGTTCTTCGAGTAGATTAGAGGATCTTTAACTAGTGTTTTTAGTAGATTCTTAAAACCATCAGAACATTTCTGTCATAAGAGGATTTTAGACTAGTGTTTTTGCCTAAATTAGAGCAGGTGTGCTCATTACGTCGATCGCGAGCTACCGGTCGATCTCGGAGGGTGTGTCAGTCGATCACCAGCCAGGCATTAAAAAAATAGTCCTAAAAATGAGCGATCATAAATCTTCACTATGACGTCACTTTCGTCACTTGATTGACATTCACGGCACCCGAGGGTCTTCTGAGATGACGCTGGCTGCTGCCAGCTCATTAAAATTACCGACTGGAAGGCGAGAAACACTTTATTTCAACAGACTCTGGCGCCGTACCTGTCGTCAAAACTCCAAAGACCGACTGCACAGTTGCACAGTTGCGCTAACAAAACGAGTCTCAGAAAGCTGGCGTGCACAAGCTAGCAAGCTACGGAGTTTGCCGACAATGTATTTCTTGTAAAGTGTATACAAAGGAGTACGGAAGCTGGACAAATAAGATGCCAAAAACCAACCACTTTCATGTGGTATTGGACAGAAAGGAGGACTTTTTTTCTTCTCCATTCGAAAATGCGGACGTTTTTAGCACCACTGTCTGATTCCAATCAATGCAAGTCATCACAATCAGGTAATACACCAACTTATATTCTTGTCTTCATGAAAGAAAGGAATCTATATGTGTTAAACATGCTTGTATTATCTTTAAACACCTTAACTTGTTAACAATATTAACTATATCTGTTAAACATGCCTGCATTATCTTTAAACACATTTAACTTGTTAACAATATTAACTATATGTGTTAAACATGCTTGTATTATCTTTAAACACCTTTAACTTATTAATAATATTAACTATATGTATTAAACATGCTTGTATTATCATTAAACACCTTTATCTTGTTAACAATATTAACTATATGTGTTAAACATGCTTGCATTATCTTTAAACACCTTTAACTTGTTAACAATATTAACTATATGTATTAAACATACTTGTATTATCATTAAACACCTTTAATTTATTAACTATATGTATTAAACATTCTTGTATTATCATTAAACACCTTTAATTTATTAACAATATTAACTATGTGTTAAACATGATTGCATTATCATTAAACACCTTTAATTTATTAACAATATTAACTATATGTGTTAAACATGCTTGCATTATCATTAAACACCTTTAACTTATTAACAAAAACATATATTTCATAAATAAGTAAATATAAATTATATATATGAATGAGGTAGATCCCCACGACTTGATCAATTGAAAAGTAGCTCGCCTGCAGAAAAAGTGTGAGCACCCCTGGATTAGAGGATCTTTGACTAGTGTTTTTGCAGTAGATTCTTAAAACCATCACAGCATTCCTGTCATATAAGAGGATCTTTGACTAGCCTTTTTTGTAATAGATAAGAGAATCTTTGACTCGTGTTTTTGCAGTAGATTGTTCAAAATAGAGTGTTTCTGTCACTTCAGAATATATGCTTGAATCCAACAAGGTTTGTAGAGTTTGGAGTTTGAGGAAAAAAATAAATGTAAAAAAGTGTTTATCGATAGTCAATAAGTTCCCTCTAGCAAGCCTATTAAAGCGAGTAATCTACTTCAGGAACAGAAACATGTATTTCTTAGTGGATCATTGCAGACTTTATCTCCCTCACGTTTGCACTTGATTCCAATGGAGTCCTGGAGGAGGAAGAGCTGATGAGAATGAAGCGCCTCCAGGCTGGCTGACCTACATCCATGGCGGGTGGGGATGATATTACCGCTGCAATTAAGGGAGATGACAGCCGTCAAGCGGGGTCGCGCTGACAGACAAGCGACAGCACGATATCTTCTCCCGCTTGTAATAGATATTGATTTTTTTTAGCACACGCAAAAAAAACAGGACCTTTCGGCATGCGATACTGTGTATCAAAAACATTGAATCAACTTCTGAGTTCATTCAAAACTTGCGAGCAACTAGTGTTTTGCCGCAGATTCCTAAATACAGCAGAATACTCTCACATAGAGGATCTTGGATTCTTTGAAGGACTTACTACAAAAACACAAGTGTGAGATTCATGTCCTGTCATATAGAGTATCTTGGATTAGTTTTTTCAGTAGATCCTTTTTTTTTTTTTTTTCTTTTCTTTGTATTTTTTTTTTTTTTTTTTGTGTGTGTGTTGTGTATGTAGGTGTTTGTGTATATGTGGGCTTATGTATATGTGTGTGGGTGTATTAATGTGTATATATGTGTGGATGTGTATGTTTATATGTATATGCATGCGTGTGTATATGTGTGTATGTGTATGTATATGTATATGCATATATGTATGTGTGTATGTATGTGTATATGAATGTGTAGGTGTGTGCATGGGTGTGGATGTCCGGTGGCTCAATTGGCCTGGCTGTGGATGAGTTGGGGTAGGTGGGTTGGTGGCCTCGGTGGTAGCCGGGGGTGTGCGTTGTTGTGGTTTACGGGGTCGGTCGCTTTTTTGTTTTGGTTTCGGCGGCCGCGGGTGTTTACGCTGCGGACGGGCGGTGGTGGTGATGGTTGCTGCGGTGATACCAGCGGTTGGCATCGCTGTGTTGGGTTGGAGTGGTTGGGGGACTGTGGCTGGTGTCTGTGCGCTTGTGGGGTTGTGGGGCTGGCTGGCGTTGGCTTGCCGGCTGGTTTGGGGGCTGGCGGGCGGACGGGATACATTGGCTTCTTCCCCCGTTGGGGGGCTCCTTCCCCTGGCCGGGACTCGTATGGGCACGTTGCTGTGTGGATGGCCGGGATGCGGTGTTTGCATTGGGCGTGGGGGCTGTGCGGTTTTTCTGCGTTTGGTTGCCGGTATGGGCTCTGCAGGGTTGGGTTGGGGCAGGCGGGGGCTGGCTTTGTTTGGCGGGGGGAGGGCTCGCGTAGCGTCACGTTAAAGTGGTCTGGTGTGGGTCACGGGCTGTGGCGGGGGGTGACGGCCTCCTGGCCGTAGTTCCTGGTTGTCGGCCGCGTGGACTGGGGGGATGTCCGGGCCCTCTACTCCTCCTACTTATAGCGCACACAGTCACACATATATAGGACTTTGGGGATTGTCCTGCGGGGAGGCATGGCGGGGGGTTGAGGATGCCTCCAATGGGGCTCCAGTCCTCCTGTCTTGTCCCCTGCTCGTCCATCCCTCAATCTTAGCTGCATATTAGACACTTAGGATTTGGGGGGCTTGGTTTGGTTGGGACCCACCATGACCTTGATGTCCCCCAATTTTAATCGCATTATTAGTTCCCACAAGCATACATATCTCACTCACGCTACAGTACACACATCAATAGGGACTGGAGGTCGGCTGTAACGGCTGACCTCCTAATTTTAACTACACAGTAGACACTCTGGGGGCCTTGTACACATGCATGGGGGGTTTGGGGTTCGGCGCACCCCTCATTGCCTCGTCGGCCGGCGGGGACTGCGGTCTAGTGGCCTGCCAGGCTTTTATTCATTTATTATTGTTATATATATTTTTTTGTTTTTAATGTATTTATTATTTTTATTTTTATTATTTACTTATTTTTATTTTATTGTATTCTTTAAATTTTATTTTTTATTTTATTTTATTTATTTTTTTTATTTTTTATTTTTTTAATCTTATTATTTATTTGTGTGTGGCGTCGCGCGGGTCTCACTTCCTGTTGGGTGGGGTCCGTGCCCGTGTGGCCCGACCTTGCGCTGTGGGGTCTCTGTTGGTGACTTGGTGTGGTGGCAGCGCAGCCCCCGTGTCTGGTCTGGATGCTGTGTCTCGGTTGTTTGGGCGGTGGTGTGTTTGTGCGGGTTTGGGTTGGGGTGGGGGGCCTTTTGGTTGGGGGGGTTGTTGGTGTCTCTTGTTTGCGTGTTGGCGTTCGGGCTGACTGGCGGGCTGGCGCCGGCTGGTCTCCGTGGTCCTGGTGGCGTGTGGTTGCTGGTCGCAGTTTTTTTTTGATCGCTTTGATTTGATTGGCTGGTGCTGGCTGTCTGGGGTTATTGCGGCTGCTGTTTCTGCTGCCGTTTGTTTGTGGTGTGGGCGCCCGTGGCTGCTGGGTCTGGTGCAGGGGTGTGGCTGATGTTGTGACTGGTGGCAGCGCGCGCGCGTGATGGCTGTCGGGGCTGACGAACTGTGTATATGTATGTATATGTGTGTGTATGTATGTATGTTTATATATGTGTATGTGTACATATGTGTATGTATATGTATATATGTGTATGTGTGGGTATGTATACATGTATGTGTGTATGTGTATGTATATATGTATGTATGTATGTATATTTCTGGGGGTATGCTCTGGGCCTGCCTGTCAGACGGGGGTCGACGCCTCAGGCTACTGCATCCGAACTGCGTGTCTGGAGCTCCTGGGTCCCGCTGTCCATCCCTTCCGGGTGCCCGTCTTGGTTGGGGCCTGTTGGGCCTAGTCCCTGCGTCTATTGTGGTAGCTTGGTGCTGCAAGGTATTCCGAGGTGCTGCGAGTCGGCCAGTTGCTGGGGTAGTGACCTTGTTTGTCAGCATGTCTGTGATCTTCTTTTAATTCTTTTTTTTTTTAATTAATTAATTAATTAATTTATTTATTTATTTATTTTTTAATATATTTTATTAATATTATTTTTTAATTTTTCCCCTCCCTCAGGGGGGGGGGGCTCGGCGGGGCGGTTGCTGGTTGTTCCATCTCCATCGTTGGGGTCCCTGCGGGTGGGGTGGGTGGTTCCCGTGGCCCTGTGCCTGGGTGGTCCTGCGGCGGCCGGTTTGGGTGGGTTGGCCGGGGGCTGGCCTCGCCGCGCTCTCCGGGGGTGGGGGGTGGGCTCGTGGGGGCCCGGTTGCCGGTGGGGCGGGGGCGGTCTTCCCGTCCGGTTGCGGGGAGTCTCTGGGTCCCTCGGGCGGGGCGTCTCGCCTTTCTGCCCGTGTGGGGTGTGGTCTCTCGCTGGCTTGGGGTCTGGCTGTCCCCTGCTTTTCTCGTGCCCTGTCCTCTGCCGGGTGCGTCTGTCTGCGGCCTGCTGCTGGCCCTTGTGGGCGGTACGGTGGGTCGGGCTCTGGGGTTCCTGTCGCTGGCCGGCTTGGCTGCGTGGGGGCGGTGGTCCCTGGTTCCCTGGGCACCACGCCTCCTGTTTGTGGGTTGGGCTCTCGGGGGTGATGGGGCCGTGCTCTGGCTCCCACGCACTCTGGGAGTCGAATGTATTGTACATGCAAATTCACATATGCTCACATACGTACATAGGTACCTACGCTCCCACATACATACACAAATACAGTACATATTTACCTACCTAATGTTCGTACATCCACACGCACATTCAATATACAAACATACACATACACATACTGTACATATACATTCACTGTACAAACACATATACACATTCTGTACATATACATTCATTGTACAAACACATATACACATTCTGTACATATACAAGTACATATGCATACTTACACTCATGCACATAATCACGTTTCATCAAACATATATTAACGTTGTTGCCCTAGCGTAAACTGGGTGTAATACATGGCACACTGACAAAGCTTAACCTATTGTTACTATAACAATCTACAAGGTTAATGTAGGTTGCTTCTCTTTCTCCCCCTCCATTTTTCTGCATTCTTTCGTATCTCAAGTTATCATTACGTATATGTATTGTTGCATTTAAACAACTGTATTGTTGATAATAAAGGTAAATTATTGGTATTGTTCATTATCAATAGCACTATTTCTATTGGTATTTGTATTGATCCATTTGTAGTGTAATAATGCTCATTGTCATTTCTGTATTATTTTTTATTTTTCGCTAACTGCTTATTTGCTATTACTTTTACCATCATATTTGTACATGTCATATTTGCTGATGTTGCTCTATTGTTGTTGTTGTTGTTGTTGTTTGCTGTTGTTGTTTTTGTCTCTCTGTCTAATCCCCCTCTTGTCCCCACAATTTCCCCCTCTGTCTTCTTTTTTTTTCTCTTTCTATCCCCTCCTGCTCCGGCCCGGCTGCACTAAATGATAATATAAATACATTTAATAAAGTCAAATACAAATAAGGCAACAAGAGAAGTATCCTACACTTCTCTTTTGTAAAGTAAATCTGAACAGCCGACATGGGCATCTACATCAACTATATGATTTGCCTGAGAAGCTGGACAGGACACAAAAAAAAAAAAAAAAAAAAAAAAAAAAACCAGCAGAAGGCTCCTGCCATTATGGATGATCTTTGAGGGAAAAAAACAAAAAAAACAGCGGAGCGCTCCTGTCATACAGGGAGTGTTGTGTTTTTGCTTTTATTTCTCAAAAAAAGGCAGTGTTTTTGTCTAAAACAGCAATGCAATTTCATCATATAAAGGATATTTTACTCTTGTTTTTGCCTAAAAAAAACCAGCAAAGTAATTTTGTCATGTTGAGGATATTTGACTTATGT
This sequence comes from Nerophis lumbriciformis, assembly GCF_033978685.3. Taxonomy (NCBI): domain Eukaryota; kingdom Metazoa; phylum Chordata; class Actinopteri; order Syngnathiformes; family Syngnathidae; genus Nerophis; species Nerophis lumbriciformis. The sequence continues at coordinate 9,820,279 of NC_084581.2, forward strand.
TTTTGCTTAAAAACAGCAATGCAATTTCGTCATAGAAGATATTTGTCTAGCATTTTTGCATGAAGTCCTTCAAAACATCAAAGTGTTCCTTTTAATATAGAACTTTTTTTTTTCTAACATTTTTTATTGTATTGTTGACATGCACAGTCCAGAAATAAGATTAAACACACTCAAATGTTTTTCCCCAAAAACAAAAATGTTTAAATAAAAAAACATGCTTCAATCAAATAAGTACAGGCAAATTTTGACATGAAGCCACAGACAACTGCACTCCTGAATGTCCCCAACACGGTGCGACAATACACAAAATTAGACAAAAGGCTCATCAATTATCTAACGTTCAATTACTTTTCAATCAGGGTTAAACTTAAGTTCAGTCGCTTTTACATATTTTAGGAAACCACCTCATACTTCCTGAAACTTCACAGAACAATTGTTCAATGTCAGCCTAAATATCTCCAATTTAAGGAAATAAAGAATATCTCTAATCCAGCTAGCGGGTGTGGCAGGCAGGCAGGCCTTCCAATTCAACACAATGAGTCTTCTAGCCAACAAAATAGTATATGCTACCAAGTTATTTTTGGATTTGCTGAAAGAAGATGACAGAGGGGCTACCCTAAATAGTCCACTTAGAGGATTCGATTCGATCTTTTCGCTAATTACCAAAGACAAAGGATAAAAAAATTCAGTACAAGAACTGCACAGGGATGGGCGAAACCAAGACATATGCATTAAGTTAGCTGGAGACTGTTGGCACCAATCACATAATACCGATATTCCGTCATACATCCAGCCGGACCTTGGTATAATAGGTATGGTGTATTAGCTTGCATTGAATGAGGCTATGTCTTGGACAAATAGAACACTTTATATAAGAATTAAAATTTTAGTGGACAATAGTAAAACCTAAAGTTTGGTAGTGTTAATCCTCCAGACGATTTGGGTCTCTGTAATTATTGTTTACGTAACCTGTGAGTCTTTTTTTTCTCCAAATGAAGTCTAAAATCTGATTATCTAATTTACAAAAGCAGAACTGAGGGAGAGAAAATGGTATGCACTGGAACGAATAGGAAAATCGTAGAAGTACATACATTTTAATAGAGTTGACACAAGCAACTGTAGATAAATTAGGTAAGGACCGGCGGTCAAAATCTCCCTCGAATCTGAAACAAAGTTGGCTTTATAAAGCTCTGCAAGTGTATGTGAGACCTGGACAACCAAGTATGTGAAACTTTACGTGGCAATTTTAAAGGGAAAATTGTGCAGAAGATATTTCCTAGCAGCAAAATTTACAGGAAATATTTCACTTTTACCCAAGTTGAAATAGTAACTAGACACATGTCCAAAAGCTTGGAGAATACTTAAGGCAGTATATATATATATATATATATATATATATATATATATATATATATATATATATATATATATATATATATATATTAGGGCTGCAACAACTAATCGATTAAAATCGATTATAAAAATAGTTGGCGATTAATTTAGTCATCGATTCGTTGGATCTATGCTATGCGCATGCGCAGAGACAATTTTGTGTAAAACTGTATTATAGAAGTTCTTGTTACATTATTATTATTATTATTAAGATTATTAAGATTTGAACATCAAATATGTTAATGTTCCATTTTTGTTATTTCCTGTTAAATGAATACAATTATTTTAATACAAGTGGCGAAGTTGGGAGAGTGGCCGTGCCAGCAATCTAAAGGGTTACTGGTTCAATCCCCGCCCTGCGATGAGGTGGCGACTTGTCCAGGGTGTACCCCGCCTTCCGCCCGATTGTAGCTGAGATAGGCTCCAGCGCCCCCCGCGATCCCAAAGGGAATAAGCGTTAGAAAATGGATGGATGGATGGTTCAATCCCCACCTTCTACCATCCTAGTCATGTCTGTTGTGTCCTTGAGCAAGACACTTCACCCCTTGCTCCTGATGGGTCCTGGTTAGCGCCTTGCATGGCAGCTCCCGCCATCAGTGTGTGAATGTGTGTGTGAATGGGTGAATGTGGAAATAGTGTCAAAGCGCTTTGAGTTCCTTAAAAAGGTAGAAAAGCGCTATACAAGTATAACCATTTACCATTTTACACACTGTGCATTTCCTTAATAAAACGGCGGACGATCTGTTTTGTTGAATACTACACTCTTGAATGCACGTTCTGAAATTAACAAAAACAAATTCTGAGGCTTTAATTCGTCTCTTAGTCTCTAAATTGATTCTGAAATAACGTGATGCACCATATTCAGAGTTTTTTAAATGCATCTGTAAATGCATTAATAAAGTATTTCTGATTCTGAATGTAAGTTATGCAGTGTTGATTTATAATGTTGTACAGTAATTATATAAACCCTAACAGTGGTATCAAGACAATGTCAAAGATGCGTTACTTTATATTTTAGTCGACAAAAGTAACTGTAATTTAACTCCACTAAAATAATGAGGAATTTAGTCAACAAAAACTAGACTTAAACAAAATACATTTAAATGTCTAAAATATGACTAAAACTAAAATACATTTTCCTCAAGACATCGACTTAAACTAATGTGAAAACTGCTGACAAATTTAACACTAGCAGTAACAGGCACATTCGAAATAACGTGTAATATTTACGTATTTTTCTCATTTTAAGCATACGCTGATTACATCACTGATTACTACTCACTGCAGCCTTCATGAGAATTAACACACATCAAAATACAAAATCACTTAATGTACATTGTCTGCTGTCACTGGGATGCTAACTGATAGGATTTTTTTATGTTCTCGTTTTGGATAACTCAACCCTTCCGAGGCAAAAAGGGGGGTGGAACCGAGCGTCTTTTTGTGTCTGTCTCACCATTTCTGGGTCTAACCTGGATGCCAAAGTTGACCAACTTGTCGGATTATGTCCTCATCTTTCTACCATCCAGGGGAGAGGCATTATTTATGATCTAGAATACATTTTCACAAGCTTTGAGGCGAGAAAGCAGCTCACCAGCCGATGATGCTCGTCAGCTCCCTGTGATCACGACACCGCTATAAATAGTTTGTCTGCGTTAGCGCTTATAATACCAGTGTTATTAATACTTGGTTAATATTCAAGTCACAAAATGTAAATGACGTATTGTTGGCGCTTTTTGGATGGTCATTTAGAGAGCTTGATGGATGGAATAGAGGACCTCCCATAGACTCCATTGTAAGTGGACTTTTATGTACGAGTTAGAATACTTCTTATTCCTCATAATGATTGTAAACGAAAAGTGTATTTCCCCTTTAAGGTGACATTCTGAGTTACACAACCAATAATGTCTGTTGTTTTTATTTGTGTCAGATCACAAAAGTGGTTTATGGAGCTTCAGCAGATTCCCTTATGGCTTGTTAGCATTGTGGCGATCGGTCATTAGCGAGCGCCCTCAACTATCGTATATGTAACTTAATCAATTAAGTATCCTTGTCGTCTAGCAGCTGAGGGCATGGGTAACTTGACACATTAAGTCATTTTAATGCATGGGTGTTTTATTTAGAAGCAATAAAAGGAAAATACCATCTCGGTGCCCGCAGGGGGATGCGGGAATCTGTGTCTTTAGGCCCTACCCCCTTTTTTGGAGTCACCTTGGGTCAGCCAGCGGCGCCGACCTCCCGTAAAGATGAGTGTTTGTGTGCGGAGCGCATAAAGCAGCTTAATGAAGCCTTGGCAGTGCTTCATGTTTGATGCCTCGCTTATTTTTACGAGCGAGCGAGTTTGCTGAACAAAACGTGCTGTGAAAAAAATGAAACATCGTCTCAGCTCCCTTGCTGTGCTCCTCGACTTAGGAATGAAGGCCAATATTGCCAAAGTTTGCTTTTAAGCAACAAAACATAATTATTTTATGTTGCGCCATTCTAAAATCGTTATTTCTTGGCATCTGGGTTTTTTTCCCCAACAACTGCCTCCAGGCTGCGTCGAATGAATATTTAACGCACTTTTCTGCAGGACAGGCTACAGTCGTCTGGTTTCTCGCCGGCAACCTGGACACGGCTTTCATCTGTCCTCGCAGGTGGCCATTTTAAATGAGCAAGGAGGAATTGTAGAGGAGGCATGCAAGGGTTAGTTATTGTGTCACGCCAACTGTTAACGCATTTACCTTCTACAGCTTTAATGAAGGATGTGTGTCAACTTGTTGTCTCCCAATGGACAAAGCGTCAACAAAGTGTCACACTTGTTTTGCGTCATAAATATTTAGTACATTTGTTGACTTTGTTTATATGGTACTGACTTCTCTATTAGGTACCCCTGCACAATCTAATGCAGTGTTTTTCAACCACTGTATCTCACGGCACACTAGTGTGCCGTGAGATACAGTCTGGTGTGCCGTGGGAGATTATCTAATTTCACCTATTTGGGTTAAAAATAAAAATATGCAAACCAGTAATTATAGTCCGCAAATTATGTGTTGTTGTTGAGTGTCGATTCTGTCTAGAGCTCGGCAGAGTAACCGTGTAATACTCTTTCATATCAGTAGGTGGCAGAAGGTAGCTAATTGCTTTGTAGATGTCGGAAACAACGGGAGGCAGCGTGAAGGTGAAAAGGTATCTAATGCTAAAACCAAATATAAACAAAAGGTGAGTGCCCCTAAGAAAAGGCATTGAAGCTTAGGGAAGGCTATGCAGAACGAAACTAAAACTGAACTGGCTACAAAGTAAACAAAAACAGAATGCTGGACAACAGCAAAGACTTACTGTGAAGCAAAGACGGCGTACACAATGTACATCCGAACATGACATGACAATCAACAACGTCCCCACAAAGAAGGATACAAACTGAAATATTCTTGATCGCTAAAACAAAGTAGATGCGGGAAATATCGCTCAAAGGAAAACATGAAACTGCTACAGGAAAATACCAAAAAAAAGATAAAAAGCCACCAAAATAGGAGCGAAAGACAGTAACTAAAACTCCACACACATGAAAACACCAAAAAAATCTAAAAAGTTATGGCGTGATGTGTCAGGTTCTGACAGTAGACCTTTTCTTTGAGACAAGAGCTATAGTAACGCATGGTTGGTTATGGTTTAAAGTCATATCCAACAATTGCGACAATGACTTTTTACTGTCAACTGAGTTTCATTTTTAATGATTTCTGCTAGCGGTGTGCCTCCGCATTTTTTCAACGCAAAAAATGTGCTTCGGCTCAAAAAAGGTTGAAAAACACTGATCTAATGTGATCCAATGCAACTAGAATAACAATACAGTTTCCTTCCAGCCCTGTAGATGGTGATAATGTGTATTGCGAAGTATTAGTGAGTTGTCACATTTTCTCTGCAGTAATTCACTGACATCTCCTTGCAATCAGACCAACCCTCAAGCTTTTTTTCAGCACAGCTTTTCTGCTGGTTTGGCCCTTGAAGTAAGCGGAGTGAAACAGGTGAAAGTACAGAGAAACGCCTTTATTTGTGCCTAAATCAAAATATGAGCGATTTCTTTTAATCTCTTGGCCATTCTAAAGTATTTTGTGTAAATTAATTATGTTGTCTAATTTTACTAAAAAGTGGTGTAACAGTACACTATAATCACACGTCGGCAGCTGCGTTGAAGTTTATGTTGTAACGGGGCCCCCTGGGCTTTTGGAATATTTATTTGATATTCTGCCATTTGAATATGTAATTTATAGAAAAATATGTCATAAATGTTGTATACAAATAATATAGTAGTGAAAGTTCAATATTAAGGTTGCTTAAATCAAATTAAGAATGCATCCATGCATCCATCGTCTTCCTCTTATCCGAGGTCGGGCCGCGGGGGCAGCAGCCTAAGCAGGGAAGCCCAGACTTTCCTCTCCCCAGATTAAGAATGTACTAACAATATAAGACTACTACACTCCCGATCAAAAAAGAAAAATGGTTTGTTGTACATGCATTGTGGAAAACCCAGCGTGGAAAATTTTAGGCAACACAGAAGTCATCACGTCATCAATGCTCACCTTTAAGCATTCACACACAGCACCAACATTGCTCTGGGAAGTAAAGGAAAACTTGACAGTTTTATAATCATATTTAAGTGAGAAATGTCGGGATGTAACGGTATCAAGATTTCACGGTAAAATATCACAGTATTAAGACCACGGTATGATATTATTGCGATGTATACATCCATCAAAAAAAATCTTTGTAAAAATGCCATAGTATGTAAAATGAAGTTGAAGGATAAACACACTTACTGTTATTGAACACAAACATAATGCGAAAATGTTCTAATCATATTTTTTTTACTATAAGCATTTTTAAGTGCAAATAATTGTGCAGGAACATTTACTGTTTTAAGCAAATATGTAAAAGCATAATTACAGTTGATGTTTTTAAAGTAACAATGTAGTATAACAATAATATAGTGTCTTTCAACTCTTACTATCTGACAAGCAATATCCTTTACATGCTGGCCTCTCATTTGTTATATCAGTCTGGAAAATGTTTCTCAAAAAAGTAAACTAACAATTGAACTTTTAATAATGTAAATACCTCACAAACTGATGTTTGGCTTCGCTGGCTTCACATATCTTTTCAGTGTGATGATTTAGGAGGTGGCAACTTGTCTAGCCCTGCTTTCCGCCCGAGTGCAGCTGGAATTGGCTCTAATCAGTGAAACATGTTTAAAATAAACAGTGGCATTTCTAACTTACATACATTTTTGAAAAAGCTCCAAGGAGCCACGAGGGCGGCACTAAAGAGCAGGCTCAAAATATATAAATTTTTTTTACATGGGGTTGATCAAAGTCTTTTTTAGATATTTCATTGATACTTCAATGAGTTGTAGATAGTAGTTTTTATTTTTGTTTTATGTGTACTATTGACTTTTTGATCAAACAATAGCCCTTTTACATATCAACAGTTGTTGCTTTTTCACTACAGTAGAGCGGAACCATCCTTGGCTGGGCACGCCCTCCTTGTGTTGGAGGATACATAGTTGGAGTTTTGGCACCAGCATCTAGACTAGATCTGACCAATCTCAGTCTATGAGCATGTACTGATGAAGCCTTCTTCTAAGACAAAGTGAACAGTTGCGATCAATTGAATGTCCTGAGAATACAATGACCTGGATGAACGAGGACATCCATTGACATGTTTCGAAACATTTTGGGTAGGATACCTTAAAAATGGTGCGGGAATATGAAAGATTGGCTCGGAAAGTTGTGGACCACTGTAACCACCCTGCAGTATGAAAACTTTTGCATTACCTGTGGTTTCTCACAGGGTTCAGTATTGCCCCCCTACTATTGATTCTGTACATCAAAGACATTTGTAAAGTACCAGATACATTGAAGTTTGTGGTTTTTACTGATGACACAAATATTTTTTCTCTGGGGAGAACTTGCAGCAGCTCTTGGATTTCAAGCTCTGGCTTCTCCTTGGCACTATTGCTAGCCAAAGTCTGCTCTGTATTTTTTTAAAGAGTAGAAGTGTTGCTATATTGCGATTTCCACGCAATACACATTAAGTGTATTGCGTGGGAACGATACTCCTTTGTACCGCACAGAAAACCAGAATGAACATATAATTACGCCTTTGGTGTGCACTAAATAACAAAACAACAGCTTGTTGTCACGCTAAATTAAGTAAACAAAATTAATTGTGTCAATCAAATCATATTTGTTTGTAAAAGCAGAATCGATTGAAGAAACCGCTCTTTAGATGGTGCAGGTGTACCTAATAGAGTTTCCCCATTAGTGCTGTTCTCCAGTCATGCAAGACTTTTACAACTCCGAATCTGATTTCTATTGGCACAGTGCTTGTATAATCCTGACCTCTTTTCTTTAGGGTTGAGAGCGACGGTCCAGATGTGTGACCGTGTTTGCTTTGGGAGCGGAATCAGAACCCTATACGATTTATTTTGGACGGCGGCTGCTGTTGCTGGTAATGACTTTTTGCTTTCATAAAGTCTCATTTCTCAAATGGTCGTATTGTGCCTCCACTTGGTGGACTGTGTCGGGTGTTCCGTCCAAGTATTTTGCGGTCGCCGCTGAAATCGAAACATCCACTTTGATGAATCGGTACCAAACTTGATATTCAGAGCTATTGGGCGGGATAAAAACAGAAAAAAAACTGCTGACTTCGTGTGGCAGAAGTATGATTGATTGCCTGGAAATTTGGCCCAAATAATGTGGCTTACAATGTAAATGGAATAGACCTTTACATCAATTACTGTTGCAAAACAAGCTGATCATAGCTGTATGTCATTTATAATATAGAATAATAGACTAAATGCATTAATTTAAATACCACATTTGAAATTAAATCAGTCACAGTTACATTCAATTAAAGGGGTCTCATTGCGCAAAACAACCTTTCTTGCATGTTGGTACCTGTTTTTGTGTATTGGAATCCCCATTAGTCTCCAAAAGTAGAAATCAAACCACGGAGGCTTAGCAGGGATATTTATTCAACAATCTTTCTTTCTTTCATATTTGCTCTTGTGGAGCCGTTTGGAATTTGAGACATTAGTGACGTGTTTTGGCTTAGTTATGTCAGTGGGTATCTCTATATACTGAGTGAAGTTTTACCCAAAGAGTTTCTATTGTAGCACGTAGTTATAGTCACCAAGTTGCTTATTTTCTCTTTTCTTTGTTATTGGGCAGACTGGCTCGTACATGTATATTTATCCTTGCCATTTCTAATACCAAGCAGCATATAGTTCGAACTTATTTCTGTCAGTAGACTCCATATGAAAGCGCTAAAACCTACAACATGGCTGGCAGTGAGATGACACAGTCTAAGTGGAGGCATGTAAATAGGACCGCCCGCAAAATGGCGCATCCTGAAAAGACAGTCAGAAAGCGCCTGAGGATGGTCTGTGAAACATAATCTTTGCAAAATTTTGACAAAAGCACCACCATTACATGTTATGTAGACCACCACAAGGAAGTGTTTCAATTTAGAAATCTAAATCATAATACTACCCCTTTAAATACAAAATGCAGTTAAACAACTTGATAATACACATGAAATAAAATGCAATTAATTGGATTTTGATTGATTGATTGATTGATTGAAACTTTTATTAGTAGATTGCACAGTGAAGTACATATTCCGTACAATTGACCACTAAATGGTAACACCCGAATAAGTTTTTCAACTTGTTTAAGTCGGGGTCCATTTAAATTGATTCATGATGCAGATATATACTATTTTCATAATACAGTCATCACACAAGATAATCATCAGAGTATATACATCGAATTATTTACATTATTTACAATCCGGGGTGTGGGATATGGAGGGGGGTTGGGGGGTGGGCTTAGGTTTGGATTAGTTGACTTAATTAGATATAAAGGAAGCCCGTCCTTTTATTTGCTAGGACAAACATCATTGTCCATGATCCAGGATGTCGCCAACTAGATAACAATTAAAAACACATTTTCCTGTGCAGGCCACATAGATAACTGGAGATGCAGAATACATTTTGGGCTGATATGAGGAATTGTAACATTATACCGATAAACCCAATAAAGATAGCTCCGATAAAAAAAACAAAAATGCTAAAATGGTGTGAGATTACCCGTACTGTGCTGAAGGTGGGCTAGGGTGAACAAATCAAGTGCTCATTTCGCCTAAATGCCTGTTGTAATCTACCCCTGAGTTTACTGTAAAAAAACATGGTGTCAATTGTGTGGGACTTCTTCACTGTTTCACATGAATACATTTTGGACCAAATGTTCTGCAAACATTCTGCGAGAAGGGAAAAAAAAACATCGAACCACCTAAGGATAGATACCAAATTTGTTACTTTATTAGGTACTGACCAAAGTCCGTCGATCCTACCGGATACCGATTCGCATAAAATCAAACAGTACCATCAATTGAAAAATCTGTTGCACGTGGTGTCAAAGTCAACATTTTCTGAACCAAATTATTGCGTGTAGTCGACTAAGATGGCAAGCATTTTGGCTCTCGCAGTTTGCTTGGATGTCTGCTCAAAGAGCGTGAGGGCAAGCAGTTGGAAACAGGAGTGGTGGAACATTGACAGGAATTCTAAAAACATCTTATGTTAGCCTGTTTTCTGCTCATTTGTCAACTATTTATTTTGCAACCATCTATTTTAGGGAAGAATTATGACATGTATCACTATTAGGCGACCGGAGCATTCAGACTTCAGTCACATTCGATACATATCCGATTTATATCTACACACTGGGTCGGTTTTGAAAAATCTGTAATTACACTGTTCACAATGCCATGAAAAATCCAATACAGGTCACATATGGGCACAAAAATCGGAATTGGCCTTTAGTGTGAACAAGGCCTATGTAAGATGCACGTTAGAATCAAACAGTTGGTGTGTACTAAGTACAATACTTATGGTACAAACACTTTGTAGGACTCAACAAAAGACAAGATTGGCACATTCAACTTAATGGCAAAGACTACTTCCTGACTACGGAAACACACCTGGACAAACTGAAATGAATTAATACTTGCAAATGATACTCAGATGTGTAAGAAAACAATATATAACAACTGGACAGCACAGTTATCATTATCAGCTCACTGTTAAATGTTACTTAAAAAAATTGTGATTTTTTTTTTTTTTTTTTTTTTGTTATTAAGCAATTAACATTTATCAACAAATAAACACACAAAAGTGCCGAAAATCAATACAGTTAACAAATCAGTATCGATTCCCAGGTACCAGGACGGGTGCCCATCCCTGTAGCCACTTGAAACACCAGCAAAGAAAGTTGTGCACAGACTACAGTTAAATCTACATTTAAAAAAAGAGTAGATATAAACATGTTATATGTTATTGGTATCGGTCTGGAGAAGCAAGAATTTATCTGTATCGGTATTGGGTTGGAAATAAAAATATTGAGCTCCCTTAAAAAACGTAAATGTTTACCAGAATAAGTGCTCCTGCAATATTTTATGTGTTTCAGTGGATGTTGAAGCCCTCCAAAAGTTACTGGTAATTTATTTGCCATAATGATGATATTAAAAATCTATATATTCACAAGTACCACGATAAAAATAAATCTTAACAAATACAGAAGTGCAGCACACTTGTTGTAATGTCTGAACGTTCTTATACATATCGTATTTTTCGGAGTATAAGTCACACCGGAGTATAAGTCGCACCTGCCGAAAATGCATAATAAAGAAGGAAAAAAACATATATCAGTCGCACTGGAGTATAAGTCGCATTTTTTGGGGAAATGTATTTGATAAAACCCAACACCAAGAATAGACATTTGAAAGGCAATTTAAAATAAATAAAGAATAGTGAACAAACAGGCTGAATAAGTGTACGTTATATGATGCATAAATAACCAACTGAGAACGTGCCTGGTATGTTAACGTAACATATTATGGTAAGAGTCATTCAAATAACTATAACATATAGAACATGCTATACGTTTACCAAACAATCTGTCACTCCTAATCGCTAAATCCCATACGTCTTATAAATCTTATACGTCTAGTCTCTTACGTGAATGAGCTAAATAATATTATTTGATATTTTACGGTAATGTGTTAATAATTTCACACATAAGTCGCTCCACAGTATAAGTCGCACCCCCGGCCAAACTATGAAAAAAACTGCGACTTATAGTCCGAAAAATATGGTAGTTATATTTGTTGTTGCATCGGTAGACCTGGGGGGGTGTACCTTATCAAGGGTCTCGTGAGTCCAGTTGAATTTTTGTGTGGCCAAACTGACCTTCTTGTCCGTGATAGGTCCAACATGTCCTCTTGGCCGTCAGCTGTGCTAGTTTTCTGCGAGTCTCAGCCTTTGTTGATGTTTGTCATGTAGGAGCTTTACCTCCTTGGAAGTGGACGTGTTTGACTTTATGTTGCCTTCGTCAGTATGCAAGCAAGGGAATAAACAGTGGAGACCAGATCATGACAGTGATGCTGCTGCTGCTCTGTGGATGCCTTTATTACCTCCAGCAGGGAGGCTTTCATCATAGCCAGCCGCTTTTGCAAAACACCGTATTGACCCAAATATAAAACAACTCTGATTTCAGGACAACTTTTAAACACCAGATTTTGGACAAAGAAAGGACACAATCACAAACTGGCTTCCTGACAGGCAGCATCCAGCATCCAGCATTTGTTTTTCATAAGGGCTGTTTTTCAGAAATATGTAAAGAATAAATGCAATCATCCTTTCTTCATCACGTCTAATTGGTTCCAAGCCTGACCATTGTAAATTAATTCATGAGAAGTAGGATTCCTGTTGTTATATTTAATATTTTCATAGAGCACCAACAGAACGTTTTTCAACATTATTCAGCCCTCCAGGATTGAATTGTGCCATTTCACGCAAACCCAACCAGTAGATAGTAGTTTTTACTTTAGTTTACTGATTGTGTACAATTGATTTTGTTTTGATCAAACAATTGTATGCAATAAAAAGAAATAAGGAACTACTTTAAATATTGTGTTGATATTGTTACACTGTCAATAGCACTTACCATAAATACGTAAAAAAATAACAGTAAACACGTGATCGGTATTGGTATCAGCCGAACTCACTCATGGATGATGGGTATTGTAATTGGCACATTATTTCACATCTTGGAGTGACCTTACAGGGGAACTGTACTTTTTTGGAATTTTGCCTATTGTTCACAATAATTGAGAGACAAGAAGACAACATTTTTTTTTTTTTTTTCGCTTTCTAACATAAAAATCGGCTCGTTTTAGGTGGCTACCAATGCAGCTAATGGAAGAAATCAATTCTACCTCTAAATCACTTTAAACATGCATTCAAAAACGGTCAACAATAATTATTTCCATTCTGTAACTTGTATAATAACCAAGCTGTAGCGACATAGTTATTGTAAGAGCGAACACTGAGGAACTTTTTTTTCTTTCTAGCATTGTAACTTGTATCTTAACACGTTTTTGTTTCATCTGACCACAGAACTTTCCTCCAGAAGGTATTATCTTTCTCAATGGGATGTCTGATGAAACAAAAATTGAGCTGTTTGGCCACAATACCCAGCAATATGTTTGGAGGAGAAAAGGTGAGGCCTTTAATCCCCGGAACACCATTCCTACCGTCAAGCATGGTTGTGGTAGTATTATGCTCTGGGCCTGTTTTGCTGCCAATTGAACTGGTGCTTTACAGCAGTGGTCCCCAACCACCGGTCCGTGGCCCGGTACCGGTCCGTGGATCGATTGGTACCGGGCCGCACAAGAAAAAAAAAAAAAAGTATTTATTTTTTTATTTTTATTAAATCAACATAAAAAACAGAAGATACACTTACAATTAGACAATTAGTGCACCAACCCAAAAAAACTTCCTCTCCCATTTACACTCATTCACACTCATTCGCACAAAAGGGTTGTTTCATTCTGTTATTAATATTTCTGGTTCCTACATTATATATCAATATGGATCAATACAGTCTGCAGGGATACAGTCCATAAGCACACATGATTGTATTTTTCTATGACCAAAAAAACCCGAAACAAAAAAAAAAAAAATCCATATCCCCCCCGTCCCGATGTTGTGATGTGGTCTGCAGTCTGCTCCTCTGCACCACACTCAGATGCCGCAGATGAAGCCATACCCCCTTTGCACATAGTTGAGCGGAAGAGCCCGACGCCAGTGCAAAGACGATTTAAGCCTGACCCAAGCAGGCCTGGGAAAGCATGTTCCCGGTGGTGATGTACTGGCCTCAGGGATGTAATCATGGAGTCTGGAAGAGTTTTCCCGCCATTCCATGTTCCATTTGTAGTCCGCCCAGTTTGCTACACTGCCGTTTGACTGGTTAAAGTAATTTAGCAATTCCAATGCAGCTGGGACAAATGGGTGTCTCGATTTAAGCTGCCGGTGTCCTCTAAGAAAAGGAGACAGAAGCCGGTCATGAAGGTGCCCGGCTCCAATGCTCGGCGTGCTAGAGACAGTGTGGCTCTCTTGCAACGAGTCAAGTGTCTAGTTTGCGCACTACGACACCAAGCAGGTGTGCAGTACTTAGCGGCAGAGTGGACCAAGGCAAGGGTGGCTGTACGAAGTGTAACACCGCCAGCACCCCAGCTAGATCCAGCCAGTCGTCTCAAAAGCCCAACGCGTGTTAGCTTTTTGCGCAGTGATTCCAGGTGTCGGCGAAATATGAGCGTCGTACAACTTAATGCCGAGATATATAGGTTCGGCAGAAAAGGGTAGAGGACGTAACCTGACTCTCGCGAGATCCTTGTGGTTCGCTGAGCTCCACATAAGGATCTGGGCTCGAAGGCAATGCAAACTTCTTCAAGATAGCAAAAAATAATGAACCAATCGGGATCACCGGGCGGGATTTCATAGATGTGACGTAGCGCCGAGGAGTCGTATATGGTGACATATTTTCTTTGCACAATTGACATCGATCGTCTACTGACATTGCTGCGTTGTTTCAATAAAAGTCCTCTTACTTTTCGCTCTGTCGTTATCCAATATGTCGGCTGCTCTGTTTTGGATTTCCCAGCGTCGCTCTCATCAGCGTCACGGGTTGATTTCAATGTGAGTGGTTGAAGTAGCACGTCATTCAAGATAACGGACAAGTGGTTAATCCAATCACATACAATGATTTTTTTTACAAGGCCCCGCCTTTTGAAATACATCTCCTATTGAGAAGTCCCAGATCCCTGTGTGGAGCTCAGCGAACTACAAGGATCTGGCGAGAGTCAGGTTATAGAGAACGTCCATCAACAGTGATGTTAAGCTCACGTTGTGCCTCCCTGTTGTAAAGGTGGAAGGCTGCTGTCACCGTTTTGCATACTTGCCAACCTTGAGACCTCCGATTTCGGGAGGTGGGGTGGGGGGGCGTGGTGGAGGGGCGTAGTTGGGGGCGTGGCTAAGAGGGGAGGAGTATATTTACAGCTAGAATTCACCAAGTCAAGTATTTCATATATATATACCGTATATTACCAAATAAACGCCCTTGTGCAAATAACCGCCCATGTCCTAATAGCCGCCCGGGGTCTGACCCCATTTTGTGAAATAAACGCCTCTTCCTAATAAACGCCTATGTCCAAATAGCCGCCCATGGGCTGTTATTTGCATAATTTAGATTAAAATCATATTGACTTCATTAAACCCAATTTATAAGCTAAAAGGAAAAGCAAAGGTGCAATAATTCTGGTCATTACGGTAACAGCAGACGTTACGTGGGGATTCTGGGTAATCAACATATTGCAATGGGTGACCGCATATAGCGTAACACACACTCAACGACAACAACAAACCCACGAGGAAAAGTTTCAACATGGCAAGCAACAGCAGCAGTGAGTTGAATGAACAGGATACCGCTGCACCACAACTGATGGACGGGAATACTTTAAGGGGGAAGAAGAACAGAAAGTTTGACTTAAAGTTCAAGCTAGCGGTTGTGAAGTATGCGGAGCAGAATTCTGGTTTGGCAGCGGCCAGGCAGTTTAACGTTGACCCAAAACGTGTACGAGAATGGAAACAAAAAAAGGGAGAACTACAATCTCAGTCGGCAATCGATGGAAAACGGGCTCGCTTATCTGGTGGAGGTAGGAAGAAAGTGAGCGACGAGCTTGATGCTAATTTGTGTCAGTGGATACATCACGTTCGTGGACTGAACCACCGTGTGTCCCGCAAAATGATCCGCATTAAGGCAAAGGACAGTGACAGTATTATTGTTCTGTTTTGATGGTGGGTTTTATACTTGAGTACTTGGTACCATAATTTTATTTTTCCCGGTAGGCTGCTTTATTTAAAAAGTTTATTTATTTTTAGTATTTGTATTCTATTTGACAATTGTTGCACTACTGTCATGTTGAGGCCTTGTTGATCTCTTGTCTTTTGATAGTCTTGTTTTTTTGTTTGTATGTTTACATTAGCTTTTTCATTTAAAGTTTTTAGTACGAAAAAAAATACTGGACACTAACCATTGTAACCAAATAATGGCCTGGTGCAGGCTGGTGCAAAAATAAATAAAAGCCTTGTGCAAATAACCGCCCATGTCCTAATAGCCGCCCGGGGTCTGACCCCATTTTGTGAAATAAACGCCCGGGCTACTATTTGGTAATATACGGTATATATATATATATATATATATATATATATATATATATATATATATATATATATATATATATAAAAGAAATACTTGATCTTCAGTGTTCATTTATTTACACATATACTTGTTGAGTTAAGGGTTGAATTGTCCATCCTTGTTCTATTCTCTGTCACTATTTTTCTAACCATGCTGAACACCCTCTCTGATGATGCATTGCTGTGTGGCACACACAAAAGTGCTTTCATCAAATGCACTAGATGGCAGTATTGTCCTGTTTAAGAGTGTCACAACATTGCTGTTTACGGCAGACGAACTGCTTTACGGTAGACCAAAACGTGACTGCTGTTGTTGTGTGTTGTTGCCGCGCTGGGAGGACGTTAATGAAACTGCCTAACAATAAACCACATAAGAAACCAAGAACTCGCCCTCCATCATTCTACAGTTATAACGTCATTGGGCAGGCACACCGTTTATATTGTGGGAAGCCTGAATTTCGGGAGATTTTCGGGAGATAATTTGTCCCGGGAGGTTTTCGGGAGAGGCGCTGAATTTCGGGAGTCTCCCGGAAAATCCGGGAGGGTTGGCAAGTATGCCGTTTTGGTTACACTGAGCTTCAACTTCCATTTCTGGAGATAAGTGGACAAGGTCGCCATGTCCTGGGTAAGAGACCCCTCTAACTCCTGCCAGTTTTTTCATGTGTAGATGTTAAATAAGAGTGGAGCCAGGACTGATCCCTGAGGGACGCCATTTCTCAGACGTCGCAACCTGCTTTTTGGGCCATCACCAGTGGTAAGGCTAAAACCGCGGTTTTGGACGAGTACCATGATCAAAGAGACCATGTGCCTGTCCGGCAGTAGACGCAAAAGCTTGCAGGTAGGGCCACGGTGCCAAACGGCATCCTAGACTGCTGTAAGATCAACAAACATAGCACCTACTTTATTCCTGGCCGAGAAGCTGTGCTCAATTTCTTGAGTCAGGAGAGTAACTTGAGCCACGGATGATCTTTGGCGCCGAAATCCAGCTTGCTCTTGAGGGAGCAGTGGATCAATAATCGATTCGACACGAGCGTAGATCAGTCTCTCTAGGATTTTGAAAGGGATACACAAAAGAGAGAGAGGTCTATAAGTTTTTGGATCCTCTGGTGGCTTCATCGGCTTTGGGATGGCGACCACTAATGCTCTTCTCCAGATTTTTGGAAGCTTGAGTGCGCATGCAGGAAAATAGGAGCTTGTTTAGCCAGGACTTTAGAACCAGGAGCTTTTCCAGACTTAAGCAACTGGAGGGCACTGGCAAACTCCTCTGGAGTAAAATCTTCAGATTGTTTCACCAGGGGGTGTAGGGATCCTCCAGACTTGTTCACATGTTTGGTGGATTCGCGATCTTTTGTTCCACAGACCCCATTCTTTACTAATTGCGATGCAATAGAGTTCGCAGAGATGGGGCATTGGCGATGCAATCGTCTGGATCTGCCAGTCAGGTTGTTGACTGTATTCCATGCCAACCGGCTGGAGTGCGTGAAGTTGATGGTGTTGACAGCCTCTGACCAACGTTTTTTTCACTTTTCATCAAGTCGAGCATGCAGTGCAGAAGCAGCAGTGCCTGATGATTAGCCCTGCGGGGCCTTCAAAAAGGCCTGGTAGAGGCTCTAACACTCAGCATCCCAGCATGGTCTGTAGTTATTTCTTCGACCGTGTGGGATTGATCCCTTAGCTGCTGTTAGGATGGCATAACAAGGACCCATTACCTCCCTGCTTGACACTCAGCATCAAGGGTTGGAATTGGGGGTTAAATCACCAAAAATTATTCCCGGGCGTGACCACCGCTGCTGCTCACTGCTCCCCTCACCTGCCAGGGGGTGATCAAGGGTGATGGGTAAAATGCAGAGTATAATTTTGCCGCACCTTGTGTGTGTGTGACAATAATTGGTTTTTTAACTTTAAAAGTTCTGGTATGCCTCATTAACAGAGCTAGTATCAGGAGATGGCAAGTCCTGGGCAAGCTTGTTTGTGATGAGGCTATAAAGTTCCCAATTGGCATTGCAGAAGTTCCAACGCTTATGTTGCTCGCTTGGAACTGGGACCATAGTTCTTGAGGCCGTTGCAAGTGAGGGTCGATGTTGGGACCTTGGAAACTTCTCTAACACACGTCTCTCCAAGTGCCAGCTATTTAGACCAGTGCTTGCGAAAGACAAGTCTGGATTAGTTCTGGTGTTCCAGCAATCAGAGAAGAAGCTATGGGCATCCTTGGGGTTACAAGGGTGCTTTTGGTTGCCCAGTCAACCAAACATTCCTTGTCTGGACTGGTGAAACTGTAGCTCCAGTGTGTGTGCTGGCAATTGAAGTCGCCAGCATAGATAATGGGATGTGGAAACACAGGGATGGCTCCTGGTCTTAGTCATCTGGTCGGTCGCTTGTGGACGTTGACAATATTTACGCCATCAATGTCCATGCATAACCACTCAATTGCCGATCCACTTGAAGATTGATCGACAATCTAAGCTTCTTATGGACAAACGTGGCAAGGCCATGCTTCCTGCTTAGGATCGCTTTTAACATTGGGAACACTATAATAATTCTGCCCACGTTAATCAACATTAAACTGCCTCAAGTTGTTGCTCAGATTAAATCAAATGACAAAACTTTTCTTCTACATATAAAAACTGCAACATTAAACAGTTTCAAGTCAACTCATCATGCGTAATTTATTACAGCATTTGGGAAGCCTGTAGTTGATTTTTATTATGTAATTATTATATTATTATCAACATGTGATAGCAGGGACCCTGCCATTCAAAACTAGGCTGCTACATTACTAATGATTAATGTAACTATAGCTGAAAAAATAGTACAATAGCAATAGGAGAGACTACTCATCCCTGAACACCATGGAGTTAATGTAGGCACACACACACACACGCACACGCACGCACACGCACGCACACGCACGCACACGCACGCACACACACACAGCAAAATGAGCTAACGTTACACAAAAAGCTAATTAGCCTACACCTCAAGCTAGGACTGTGAGCGAGCTGAGCTGCAGTTTAAGTTTCTAGAACGTCAACGGGCTCATAGTGATGTTACTAGTAGTTGACTGGGAGGTGTTTATTATAATTTGGGGAGAGTACGCTGCCTTATGCTCACCTGCTAAACACCTATCTGCTTGACGCTGAAGCGCTGACTACATGCGCTCTGAATACGCACTGCTGATTGGCTGTTACCGCTCTGCATACGCACTGCTGATTGGCTGTTACCGCTTTGTATGTAACCAATCAGATGGTTGTGTGGGTGGGACAATGCTGGGTGCTGAGACAGAGGCAGAAGAAGCAAAGCAGCTTGTTAAGACTTTAGCTTAGAAAGTTGTTCGGTACACCTCCAAACCGAACCGAAACCCCCGTACCGAAACGGTTCAATACAAATACACGTACCGTTACACCCCTAATATTTATATATGTACTGCATATATATGTATGTGTATATATGTATATGTATGTGTATATATGCAGTGTTTCCCACAGGACAGGCATCTATTTGTGGTGGTGTGGTTGGGGGGTGGCGGCGGCAGCGGCGATGACCAAGAAGAATGCGGAGTTGGAATATAATTACAACATTTTATGTACATATTTATATACAGATTTGAACAATTAGTGATTCACTGAAATATATTTATTAATTGTGGTTCTTACAAAAAATATATCTTATAAAATATAAAAGCTAAAATGTCTCTTAAAGCTCTGCCCCTTTAGTGAATACTAAATAATTTAACTTTAGCCTACTACTACAACCACATTATTTACCAGCAACATGAAGTGAAACAGAGGCAGAGGTGTCCTGCCACAGTCAGTCAACCTCCTCCTCCTCCTCCTGCTGCTGCTGAACAGGTTGCACCTGTGGTCCGGACTTTAGGCCTACCTCCTCTCCAAGTCGAGCCCTTTTCGGCCGTTGAAAATATTTTTCTATACTCATCTGTGTGAAGGAGTGAACATCCAACATTAGAATTTATTACTAACGAGCAGAACCGCTCTATGTACAGTGCCGTCTAACCTTAAGCGGCAGCAGCTCAACACATGCAGGGTTCAACGTTAAGGTTTTTTTCTACTTGCCTGACTTTTCAAATCTACTTGCCCCAATATTTTTACTTGTCCTGCCTAGGCTTTTTTCTGGCTGTGTAGTGCTCATGGCTTATATCTTACTAAAATTCTTCCCGTTGACTATTTACAACACTACACAGTATTTATTATTATTATTATTATTATTATTATCTATAATTACATTTAAATGGCATTGCATACATGTAAAATTAAATGCTATTTCACATTATTTGACCAGTAGCAGGTCAGCCACCTGTTTAAAGCCCGATCACAGTTGAAATCTTGAAATGAAGGGCCTTTAATGGCCAAAACATTAACCTGGACAACATTTTAACAGGTGGTTGGCTCAGATTGTATTCTTTTCATTGCATTTACATGCTGCAGTGGACAGTGGACAATTTAGCTTCAGTCCATGTGTGTTTATTGACAACAGGGTTATAACCTGGACACGTTAGCTCGTCGGTATGGTAACAGAAGACTGTTATTACGTGCGTCTGCCCCGGAACGCGAGTCAAACAGCGGCGGTGTTAATGAAGCAGCGTCAGGCTGCTCACCGTCAGTGAAACGCTCGGTGAAATCGCGGATTAACGTTAAATATATGACGAGCCGCGAGCGATGCAGCTATAACCTATCTATCTATAACCTATATTACCCTCGTATTTTGATTCCGTCCCTCTTCTCCTTCTTCTTCTTCTGGCCCATTAAGTGCTATTGGCGGAGTTACAATGCATAGTAGGCTACCGCCACCTACTGCACCGGAGTTGTAACTACAAGCAACATTCACAGACAGTCCCATTGCTTTTATGAGCGGTCGAGCGAGTCAAAAGCCGAAAAATCCATTTGTGGCGGACGTAATTCTTTCGTGGCGGGCCGCCACAAATAAATGAATGTGTGGGAAACACTGATGTGTGTGTGTGTATATATATATATATATATATATATATATATATATATATATATATATATATATGCATATGTATTTATGCATATGTATATGTGCAAATGCATATATGTGTATATATGCATATGCATATATGCATGTGTATATATGCATACATATATGTGTATACATGCATATATGTGTATATATGCATATGTACATATGTGTATAGAATAAAATAGAATAGAATGTACTTTATTGATCCCTGGGGGAAATTCAGCACCACAGTTCGCTCACAATAGACAAGAATAATAATAAATAATATAATATATGTAATATATTATATATATAATAAAAAATAATATAAATATATACTACATATACTCTACATTTATGTGCAGTCAAGAAGGAAAATATGCATTATACAGTCTGATGGTTGTCGGTATGAAGGACCTCCTGTGTCGTTCCGTGTTGCATTTTGGGAGTCTGAGCCTTCCACTGAACGTGCTCATTCTCTCCGCAAGGTCCGAGTGTAGTGGGTGGGAGGTGTTGTCCATAATGGCTAGGAGTTTTGCTAGACTTCTCCTCTCTGACACCACCGCCAGAGAGTCTAGCTCCACTCCCACCACGATACTGGCCTTCTCTACCAACTTGTCCAGTCTGTTTGCATACCTCGCTCTCAGCCCGCTGCCCCAGCAGGCCATGGCGTACAAGAAGGCGCCCGCCACCACCGACTCGTAGAACATCTTCATCATCTTTGTAAAGACGTTGAAGGATCCTAGCCTCCTGAGGAAGTAGAGGCGGCTCTGTCCCTTCTTGGGACATGGCCTAAAAATATCAAGATATTAATAAAAGGCAATATTGCCAAGCCCTAATATGTCTAAATATATGTATATGTATATATGTGTATGCATATATATATATGTATGTGTGTATTATATATATATATATATATATATATATATATATATATATATTCATCCATTTTCTACCGCTTGTCCCTTTTGGGGTCGCGGGGGGGGGGGGGGGGGGGGGGGGTGCTGGAGCCTATCTCAGCTGCATTCGGGCGGAAGGCGGGGTACACCCTGGACAAGTCGCAACCTCATCACAGGGCCTATATATATATATATATATATATATATATATATATATATATATATATATATATTAGGGCTGCAACTAAGAACTAATTTGATAACCGATTAATTTGTTGATTATTACTTCGATTAATCGATTAATAATCGGATAAGAGACATACTACATTTCTATCCTTTCCAGTATTTTATTGAAAAAAAAACCAGCATACTGGCACCATACTTATTTTGATTCTAGTTTCTCAGCTGTTTGTAAATGTTGCAGGTTTATTAAAAAAGAATAAAAATGAATAAAGTAGCCTCTGCGCATGCGCATAGCATAGATCCAACGAATCGATGAGTAAATTAATCTGCAACTATTTTTATAATCGATTTTAATCGATTTAATTGATTAGTTGTTGCAGCCCTAATAAATATATGTGTGTGTGTGTGTGTGTGTGTGTGTGTGTGTGTGTGTGTGTGTGTGTGTGTGTGTGTGTGTGTGTGTATATGTATGTATGTATGCATATGTGTACATGTATATGTGTGTATATATGTAAAAATGTGTATGTATATGTGTGTGCGTGTATATATAAAGTTAAAAGTTAAAGTACCAATGATTGTCACACACACACTAGGTGTGGCGAACTTATTCTCTGCATTTGACCCATCACCCTTGATCACCCCCTGGGAGGTGAGGGGAGCAGTGAGCAGCAGCGATGGCCGCGCGCAGGAATAATTTTTGGTGATTTAACCCCCAATTCCAACCCTTGATGCTGAGTGCCAAGCAGGTAATGTGTCCCACTTTTATGGTCTTTGGTATGACTCGGGTTTGAACTCACAAACTACCGATCTCAGGGCGGACACTCTAACCACTAGGCCACTGAGTAGGTTATATGGGTGTATTTGTACAAACCCCGTTTCCATATGAGTTGGGAAATTGTGTTAAATGTAAATATAAACGGAATGCAATGATTTGCAAATCCTTTTCAAACCATATTCAGTTGAATATGATACAAAGACAACATATTTGATGTTCAAACTGATAAACATTTTTTTTTTGCAAATAATCATTAACTTTAGAATTTGATGCCAGCAACACGTGACAAAGAAGTTGGGAAAGGTGGAAATAAATACTGATAAAGTTGAGGAATGCTCATCAAACACTTATTTGGAACATCCCACAGGTGTGCAGGCTAATTGAGAACAGGTGGGTGCCATGATTGGGTATAAAAACAGCTTCCCAAAAAATGCTCAGTCTTTCACAAGAAAGGATGGGGCGAGGTACACCCCTTTGTCAACAACTGCGTGAGCAAATAGTCAAACAGTTTAAGAACAACATTTCTCAAAGTGCAATTGCAAGAAATTTAGGGATTTCAACATCTACGGTCCATAATATCATCAAAAGGTTCAGAGAATCTGGAGAAATCACTCCACGTAAGCGGCATGGCCGGAAACCAACATTGAATGACCGTGACCTTGGATCCCTCAGACGGCACTGTATCAAAAACCGACATCAATCTCTAAAGGATATCACCACATGGGCTCAGGAAGACTTCAGAAAACCACTGTCACTAAATACAGTTTGTCGCTACATCTGTAAGTGCAAGTTAAAGCTCTACTATGCAAAGCGAAAGCCATTTATAAACAACATCCAGAAACGTCACCGGCTTCTCTGGGCCCGAGATCATCTAAGATGGACTCATGCAAAGTGGAAAAGTGTTCTGTGGTCTGACGAGTCCACATTTCAAATTGTTTTTGGAAATATTCAACATCGTGTCATCCGGACCAAAGGGGAAGCGAATCATCCAGACTGTTATCGACGCAAAGTTCAAAAGCCAGCATCTGTGATGGTATGGGGGTGCATTAGTGCCCAAGGCATGGGTAACTTACACATCTGTGAAGGCAAATTAATGCTGAAAGGTACATACAGGTTTTGGAGCAACATATGCTGCCATCTAAGCGCCGTCTTTTTCATGGACGCCCCTGCTTGTTTCAGCAAGACAATGCCAAGCCGCATTCAGCACGTGTTACAACAGCGTGGCTTCGTAAAAAAAGAGTGCGGGTACTTTCCTGGCACGCCTGCAGTCCAGACCTGTTTCCCATCGAAAATGTGTGGCGCATTATGAAGCATAAAATACGACAGCGGAGACCCCGGACTGTTGAACGACTGAAGCTCTACATAAAACAAGAATGGGAAAGAGTTCCACTTTCAAAGCTTCAACAATTAGTTTCCTCAGTTCCCAATCGTTTATTGAGTGTTGTTAAAGAAAAAGTGATGTAACACAGTGGTGAACATGCCCTTTCCCAACTACTTTGGCACGTGTTGCAGCCATGAAATTCTATTCTGCTCTTGCTTTTGCTGGTTAGCTTAGCAGATAGCTAACATGATATAATCCTTGATGAAAAAAGAGTCCCAAGCGTCTGTAGTGTAGTTTAGGTCTTTTTAGTGAAGGATTAATCATATATTTTGTAAAACTGTGAACAAAAAGACATAAACAAACATTTTACATTCAGCATCCATCTATATACAACAAAGCATCCAAACCAACAAAATGCTGCCAGTAATTAGCTTTCAACAATGGGCACAAATATCTTACTAAAGCAGTCTTAAACTGAAAATGCACAAATAATGTGTCACATTATACATATGCATGTAACATTCACATAAACTTACAGGTTTAGACCTTCAAAGTCTTCAAAGTCGAAAAGAAAGCTTAAAGCTTGCAGTACATCCTGTTTGTTTGACATCTGCTCTCAACTGTTCTCTACTGCTCTCTGAAACACACCCACACTAAGCTGGCTACGGCAAGACAGGAGGGTCAAATTAGAACACAAACTGCAAAACTGATTTCCACCACTAGGTGTCTTAGACAATAACATTGTGGGGCATAACACTTCCCGTCTGGTATTTTAAGATACCACTATGTCTTTTTACTGAGGAGCAGTACGACCTCTGAAACGGGTCTGGAATAAACCTTAGGGGTACCCTGTTTGATGATCTTCACATTCACTTTTCGAATCCTTCCGTGACGGCTGGGGAAGGTTTCCTCAATGATGCCGGTGGGCCACTCATTCCTCTTTACTTGAGTGTCTTTGAGAAGTACCATATCGCCTACTTGCAAGTTTGGTCTTTCTGACTTCCACTTCTTGCGGGGCTGAAGGGTCGTCAAGTACTCTTGTCTCCAACGTTTCCAGAAAGTTTCGGCTAGACTTTGAACTTGCCTCCATTGCTTGTTATAGAGATCTTTCAGATCCATGTTCCCTAGAGGAGCAGATACTGGATCAGTCTTTTGAGTAAGCAACATTGCGGGCGTGAGAACTGCTGGCATGTCAGGATCAGACGATACTGGAACTAGAGGCCTTGCATTCATGATTGCCATGATTTCACTCATGAGTGTCACAAGTACCTCGTGGGAGAGGCGACAGTTGTCCTTAAGCAACATAGCATCCAAAATGCGGCGTGCAATGCCGATCATCCTTTCCCACACACCTCCCATATGAGAGGAATGTGGTGGATTGAATATCCAGGTACAGCCTTTGTCCTGTAAGTGAGCTTTCAACTCAGTGTCTTCAGAGTTTATTTGCAGTTCTCTGCAAGCTCCAATAAAGTTTGTGCCTTGATCGGAACGCAGAAGTCTCACAGGCCCTCTGATGGCGGTGAATCTCCTTAAGGAATTAATGAAACTGGAGGTTGACATTGTCTCTATGAGCTCGATGTGTACCGCTCGTGTACTCAGACAGGTGAACATGACTGCCCAGCGTTTATTCTCTGCATATCCACCTCTTGTCCTGCGCGCTAAGATGGTCCAAGGCCCAAAGACGTCAAGTCCAACGTTCGTGAAAGGAGGATTCAAGGTAAGTCTATCCGCAGGTAAGTTAGACATTTTCTGTTCTTCAAGCTTTCCTCTCATTCTTTTGCAGGTGACGCATTTGTTTATCACACTTGACACAAGTCTCTTACTTCCTGTTATCCACAGTCCAGCTGTCCGAACTGCGCCTTCAGTGAAGTGTCTGCCTTGATGGGCCACTTGTTCGTGGTAGTATCGTACCAACAAGGTAGATATGTGATTGTCTTTTGGAAGAATGATCGGATGCTTTTCTTCCCAGGTCATGTCTGCTGATGAATTCCGACCTCCGACTCTCAGCAATCCTTCATCGTCAAGGATGGGGTCCAAACTCTTGAGCGGACTGTGTCGAGACAACTCTTCACCCTTTTCTAGGCTTTTCATTTCCTCTTTGTACACATTTTGTTGTGTTGTTTTCAATATGACCAGTCTTGCTTGACTGAGTTCATCTTTTTTCTGGATACCATCTGAAGTTTTCCAGAAGACTCTAGCCTATTGGACAAGCTTGGCTATTGCACGAGTAAGAGATTTCCAGCTGGAGAATCTTTCAAACCGGTGTGAGCCAGGAAGTCCACTTGTGGCTTTCGTAGCATAGGTTGAAACTTGAGGGCGAACTTCTACATCAGTGTCAGGATGCAGAAGGTTAAATGCCTCTGGCTGTGGAACTTCATCCACTTCTGGATTTCTTAGAAAAGCTGGACCTGTCAGCCAGTTGGTATCTGGTAGGAGAGCCGCTGAGACAGACCTAGATCCGTGATCTGCAGGATTGAGTTTGGTGTTGATGTAGTGCCATTGCTCTGGGGTAGAGGACCTTCTTATTCTTGTCACTCTGTTTGCCACGTAGACATAGAAGTTTCTGGACGCATTATGTATGTAGCCCAGTACGATCTTGCTGTCTGTGTAGAACTTGACTTTGTGAATCTCTAAATCGATGTCATCCATTATTGTCTCTGTAATTTCCACTGCCAAGACGGCTGCACACAATTCCAAACGAGGAACAGTGTGAGCAGGACGTGGAGCCAGCTTGGATTTCCCCATGATAAACCCGACATGGCTGTGTCCTTCTGTATCGATTGCCCTGAGGTATGCTACAGCTGATATAGCCATAGTTGATGCATCTGAGAACACACAAATCTCTCTGTATACTGTGGCGAGCAGAGAAACAGAGATGTAGGTTCTCTGGATCTGGAGCTGCATAAGTTCCTTGAGGGAATCTTTCCAGACATTCCACTGTATTGCTTTGTCTTCTGGTAGCGGAGTGTCCCAATCATACTCTTCTGTGGAGACATCTCTCACGAGTGCCTTGCCCTGAACTGTGACAGGTGCCACGAACCCCAAGGGATCATAGAGACTGTTGACCACTGAAAGGATTCCCCTTCTTGTAAATGGCTTTTCTTTGTCAGACACACAGAAGGAGAAACTGTCTGTTTGAAGGTCCCATCTGAGGCCTAAACTGCGTTGGAGTGGTAGTGAATCAGATGTCAGGTCTAGATCCTTAAGGCCTTTGGCAAGGTCTTCTGGGGGGAAAGCATCCAAAACAGTGTTGCTGTTAGATGCTATCTTATGTAGCCTGATGCTTGACTCTGCCAACATCTCTCTTGCATTTGACAGTACGGTGATGGCTTCCTCAGCATTGGAGAATGAGGCAAGCCCATCATCTACATAGAAGTTCCTCATTATGAACTGCTTAGCATCTGTACCATGTTCTCTCTCTCCCTCTTCAGCTGCCCTTCTCAAGCCATAAATGGCCACAGCTGGCGAAGGGCTGTTACCGAACACATGCACTGTCATTCGGTATTCAGTCACTGGTTTTGTGAAGTCGTTGTCTTCGAACCACAAAAATCTTAGAAAGTCACGGTGTTCATTCCAGACTGTGAAACAGTAAAACATCTGCTGTATGTCGGTGGACACTGCAACCGGCTCTCTGCGGAAGCGAATAAGGACTCCAAGAAGGGTATTATTCAGGTCCGGTCCTTTCAAGAGGACGTCGTTGAGTGAAATGCCTTCGTGCTTAGCACTAGAATCAAACACCACGCGTATTTGATCCAGCTTTTGGGGGTGATAGACACCAAAGGTTGGTAAGTACCAGCACTCTTGCTTCTCCTTCAATGGTGGAGCTAGCTCTGCTTGTCCTGAGTCAAAGATTTTCTGCATGAACTCTGTGTATTGTTCTTTCATAACTGGCTTTCTTTCCAGTGTGCGACATAGAGATGACAGTCGTTTTGCTGCTTGCTCTCTATTGTTCGGCAGACGTTGTCTTGGGAAACGGAATGGTAAGGGTGCTACCCAGGTGTTAGCCTCATTCATGTAGACATTGTTGTCCATGATCTCAAGGAAGGCTTTGTCATCAATAGACCATGCTATTTTTTCATCCTCCTTTGTCCTCTCAAATATGTTGCTTCCAAGTTCATCAGTGTCATCTTCCTGAAGACCTGTCTCTTTACGTGACCTTGGTGTGTTCTTGTCGAACTTTTCTTTCACATGAATAACACTTGTACATGGACTCAGGAACGACGTCCGTCCATTAGGTAGGACATTGGTCCTATAGACATTAATGCTGCTTGGCTTGTGGACTCCCTTTAGACATACGTCTCCGACAATGACCCAGCCGAGGTCCAATTTCTGAGCATACGGTGCATTGTTGGGTCCATTGTACTGTCTACGTACTTTGTGTACACGTAGGATGTCTCTGCCGAGAAGCATGACAATATCTGCGTCAGGATCAATAGCTGGTATTTTATCTACCACTGGCTTGAGGTGCGGATAATGATGTGCTATTTCTGCTGAGGGGATCTCTGCACGGTCATCAGGCATCATATCACACTCAATTAATGTTGGCAATGGGATCTGTACACTGCCATCTATTGACTCGACAATGAGATTATTTGCGCGTCGTCCTGATGTTTCCATGACCCCTGCACATGTTTTAAGGGTGTAAGGAGTGGCACCTGCTCCAATGCCAAACAGGTCAAATAGCTCACTCTTGGCCAGCGACCTGTTACTCTGCTCATCGAGGACAGCATATGCTTTAACAGCTTTCTCTCGTTGACTTGCAGGGTATACAAGGACCAAGCATATTTTGGAGCATGATCGGGCGCCAACTGCCTTCCCGCACACCTCTGTGCATTTTGACTTGACCTCTGGAGGCTCTTTCTCTTCTCGCTCCCCGCCTTGATCTTCAATGACAGCAGGGCTCTCTGGTTTTCTTACTGCTGGGCCAGGGTGTAAAGCAGTTGGGTGCCTACTACTGTCGCACTCTTTGCACTGCACAGTTTTATCACAGTCCTTGGCAAAGTGTCTTGTTGAGGCACAACACTTGAAACAGATGTGTTTCTCCTTGAGGTAGGCTATCCGCTCTTCTAAGCTCTTGTTGCGGAAACCATAACATTTTCTTAGGGGATGGGGCTTATTATGTAAAGGACACACTCTGTCTGGATCTTCAACCCTTTTCTCCTCCTTGTTTTGCTTGCCTGCATCTGCTTTAGACACATCAGTTTTCCTGGTAAACACAGATTGTTTGATTTCTTTTTGTAGTTTATCTGTCCTGTTTGAACCACCACCAAGATCAGCAAAGCTGGGCTCATTTCGTATCTTTTCTTGGTCTTGAATAAATTGTACAAAGACGTGAAAAGGAGGATATCGAACTTGAAAGTCTTCTTTATATTTCGAGCCAAATGAGATCCACTTCTCCTGAAGGTATATAGGGAGCTTTTGCGCTATAGGAGTGACTCCCCGGGGAGTGTTGAGGTAAGAAAGTCCAGGTAGAAATCCATCTCGTCTTGCTGCTTCCAGCTCTAGCAATAGATCTCCTAGGTCCTGTAATTTTTGGTTGTCCTTATTTGCAATCCTTGGAAATTCCTCTAACCTCTTCAACATAGCATCTTCAATGATTTCAGCTGACCCATAGCATTCCTCCAGCCTCTTCCACAACTTTGAGAGTCCTTCTTTAGCGTCATGGATGTAGGCTGAACGGATTCGTTTGGCCAACTCTGCAGACTTTGGTCCCAGCCACTTGGACATTAAACCTGACTCCTGGCTGTAGGTGAGGTTCAAGCCACCAATGGCATTGATAAAGGAAGCCTTCCATACCCAGTAGTTCTCAGGTCTATCATCAAACATCAGGAGACCAGTGCTAATTATTTCTTTGCGAATGAGGTATTTGTCTAAGTTTGATTGATCACGTGGGGGCATGTGGTTAAATGCACCTTGGTGGCTAGGCTGCTGGTCTCGGGGGCGTGCGTAGTGAAGTTGCTGGGTGAAAGATCTTTCTTGAGGGAATTTCACAGGGGTGGTGGGTCTGCTCTGGCGTTCCCCTTGCCATTTGTGCAACAAATGAAAAGAGTTGCTTTTTTCTGCACAACTGCGTACATCCATACTGTCCATTTCCATATCACCGTTGTCCATGTATTGCTGGCGCTTTGGCGATAAGACGGAATCACCGTTGTCCATGTACTGCTGGCGCTCTGGTGAATAAACGGCTTTTTGTTTTGGATGCCGGAGTTGTTGCTGACCATGATCCACAGAATGTTGTTGCACATATTCCCTAGTGCGTTGCTGTGAGGAATAGGGAGCCAAACCTGTTATACTTTGCCTTGAAGGCTCTCCAACTTCATTCTCATAAGCTTCCAAGACTTCAGCCTCAGCGCATGCTGCTTCAGCAGCAGTCCGTACCTTCAGCGCGTCAAGGTTAGCTTGTACTTCAGCTGCTCTACATTGCTGTTCCGCTTCAATCTCCGCTTTTTTCTTTGCTTGTTCAGCTTCGATCTCCGCTTTTTTCTTTGATTGTTCAGCTTCAATCCGTGCCTGCTCGATTTGCATGTCTGCTTGTCTTTGCGCAAATGTAGCCATGACTCTTGCAGCTTCGGCTCTGGCTCTTGCTCTGACAGCCAAACCTTGTGATGAATGTCTCGAACTGCCAGAGTGATTAGTACAACTGGAGCGTTCAGAAGGTGCACCTCGATCTTCAGCTTTAAGGTTTTGATCATCCATGATATGTTGTTGAATGTCTTTCTGGCCTGCAGTTGTAATGGCTCACTTTCCTTTGTAAGCAGACTGAATGTTAAACCTTTTTACTATTCTGCTCTTGCTTTTGCTGGTTAGCTTAGCAGATAGCTAACATGATATAATCCTTGATGAAAAAAGAGTCCCAAGCGTCTGTAGTGTAGTTTAGGTCTTTTTAGTGAAGGATTAATCGTATATTTTGTAAAACTGTGAACAAAAAGACATAAACAAACATTTTACATTCAGCATCCATCTATATACAACAAAGCATCCAAACCAACAAAATGCTGCCAGTAATTAGCTTTCAACAATGGGCACAAATATCTTACTAAAGCAGTCTTAAACTGAAAATGCACAAATAATGTGTCACATTATACATATGCATGTAACATTCACATAAACTTACAGGTTTAGACCTTCAAAGTCTTCAAAGTCGAAAAGAAAGTTTAAAGCTTGCAGTACATCCTGTTTGTTTGACATCTGCTCTCAACTGTTCTCTACTGCTCTCTGAAACACACCAACACTAAGCTGGCTACGGCAAGACAGGAGGGTCAAATTAAAACACAAACTGCAAAACTGATTTCCACCACTAGGTGTCTTAGACAATAACATTGTGGGGCATAACAAATTCTAAGTTAATTATTATTTGCAAAGTAAAAATAAAGTTTATGAGTTTGAACATCAAATATCTTGTCTTTGTAGTGCATTCAATTGAATATGGGTTGAAAAGGATTTGCAAATCATTGTATTCCGTTTATATATATATATCTAACACAATTTCCCAACTCATATGGAAACGGGGTTTGTATGTGTATACAGTATATATGTATGTGTATATATATATATATATATATATATATATATATTTATGTGTGGGGAAAAAAAATCACAAGACTACTTCATCTCTACAGGCCTGTTTCATGAGGGGTTCCCTCAATCATCAGGAGATTTCTCCTGATGATTGTGATTGTGATTGTGATTTTTTTTCCCCACACATAAATATATTGCGCTCTACTACGGTATCGAGCACTATTTTTTGGATAACCTTATTAAGACATATATATATATATATATATATATATATATATATATATATATATATATATATATATATATGTATATGTATGTATGTATATAAGTATATCTATGTATATATTTATACAAGTGTATATATATATATATATATACACATATTTATGATATATATATATATATGTGTATATATGTAGCTTTGATGTAGCAAGCTACTTTTGCCGTGTAGCTTGTAGTGTAGCTTGCTACTCTTCTCTGGTGATAGCTTCCCTTGTAGCTTAGCTACATTTAATCGGGGGTAACTTTTAGCTTAGCTTACTACATTTTTCAAATAGTTTTCCCACCATTGTGTATATATATATATGTATATATACATATAACTTATTGCTTTTTCTTTAGAGTTTAACAACTATTAGCATTCTAGACGCCAGGATAACGTTTTGGGAGCAGTGGTCTGGCACCAGCGTGTGTGTGTATCGACATCTCGTGTTACACTGGCACACAAATGAGTCACCGAAGAAATGAATTTAATATCTGTCTAATTTATTCAATTGAGTCTCAGATTAGATTTTCCTCGGCTGTTAAATATTTCATCGGCGCCTCGGTCGCCATGTGACAGTGTGTTCTCCCTTTCTCTGCAAACAACATTTTTAACGCTTAATATCTCAGGTTATTGTCATTATTTCTTAATACATTTTCCCTGCTCTTTTGTGTTCAACCCTTTAAAGATGGGTTTAGAAAAAAGTTGCGGCACTTGAAGGTTGATTCAGGAGCTATTTTAATATTTTAGCTTGTGCTGAAGCGGAGTGGGTGTCATCAGAAGACAAAAAAAGCAGAAACAGGATGTCTAGATTGTTTATTACTTACTAGCCATTCTGGTCAAATTAGTTTATTTAGCACATACTTAATTACCTCCATCACATTAAATCCTCAGAATAGATACGCTCGCTCGCTATGGTGCGGGGCGGTTGCAGCGGCGTCGGCGGCCCTGCTCGCCTGTGGCGTTGATTTGCTGTGAGCTCCACCAGACAATTTCCAGTTTATTACTGCTGTGTCCAGCCAGTCCCTGATGAGATTAATCAATGTCTGTGAATCATGGCGCCGCACAATTTGTTCACGGGTCCGTTCAGGATTGTTCACTCGAGCAGCAGCGGCGGCGGCGGGCCCTGACCGCTGATCCAGGACGGCGGCCATGTTGAGTTAGGGCAGCGGTGATGTCTGCTGTACAGGGACGTCTGCAGCCCCCTTTTTCCCCAACCCAATTTCCACCTAAAGACATAAGGGACACTCACAGACGCTCCGGACGAGGCGTTGAACTCTTTTGTGTTCTTTTAATCGAATCAGACTTTTAATTCTTCTGTGAGAAGCGAGCAAGTCTTTTGTTTCACTGCAATACTTCTGGTAATTGCTTGAAGGAAGGTGTTGACTTTGACTGATTGTTTACTCTTCTGTTATTGTTACACACACACACACACACACACACACACACACACACACACACACACACACACACACACACACACACTTTTACACACAATAAGACTTGATGAAATATGTATTGGTGCACTGGAAACAAAGCAATCAATATAAAATGTGTTGTTTTGCAACAGACCATAACAAGAGGCATCAAAAAAGAAAAAGATGTGGCCTTCAGGTGCACTGCTTGACTTTTTTTTTTACAGAAAGTGGCTACATTGGTAGATTTTCTTCAGGTTTATCTCCTTAATTTTTTAAATTTCCTCATGGTCGAAATGGCCTAAATGAAACAGAAGGAAAATGGCCTGTGTATGTTGCAACATACTGTAGATTCTTTAAAGATTTCCAGTCGTCCTGTCGTGATGAACATGCATATTTCTTGTCACTTGTACGCAGGTGGCGGCCGCTAATATTTTTATCCCTCACCGAGGAGGCGCTACTGAGCAGGTTTTGGTACCACCTCCTACTAGAAAAGTAATCAGAGGGCAAGACCTCCACCAGGCCCTACTGGCCAATAGTAAAGTCCTGTATCCGGAAGTTGAGCATTTTTATATAAAACTTACCTGAAAGTTTGATATAAGTCAGCTCATAACTTTTCACGGAATAAAAAAAACCGAAGTGAAGCCTGCGGGTGGAGGCGGGGCTGCAAGCATACACACAGAATTTGAAGCTCGTAACGTAAACGTAAGGTAATGTGAGGG
Source organism: Nerophis lumbriciformis (assembly GCF_033978685.3). Lineage (NCBI taxonomy): Eukaryota > Metazoa > Chordata > Actinopteri > Syngnathiformes > Syngnathidae > Nerophis > Nerophis lumbriciformis. The sequence continues at coordinate 9,854,375 of NC_084581.2, forward strand.
AAATGATCCGGATCAGTACCAACATGTAATCAGTTGTTCTTTGTTCCATTACGCACACACACACACACACACACACACACACACACACACACACACACACACACACACACACACACACACACACACACACACACACACACACATTCTTGTATTTGTTACCTTCTTGAGACCTGAGAAAAATGCATACCTCTTTAGGACCACCCTTTCTAGATATATAAAGATTTGTATTTTCAACATTAATAATATATACAAACTATGCAAATATTAAAAAGATACGGTTTTATTTTATTTATTTTTTTTGTTTGTAACTGGTTTTTAATCTTCATTATTTACTTCAAGTTATTACAGTATGTTTCTATGTACATATTTATTTATTTTTTTAAATTAATTTTGGCCAAAGGGGACGCATTTCAATTTCTTACACACATTTATTACATATGTTGGCCAGAGGGGGAGCACTTCAAATTTTTACACACACTTGTTATTTCATATGTTGACCAGAGGGGGAGCACTTTCAAAACCGACACAGTCAATTTGAAAAATCCCTCCTTTTTTCGGACCACCCTCATTTTGATAGATTTCACCACCAAATGAGATCTGTATGTTTTGTTTTTTGTAATGTGCTTAGCTGCCGTCTTGTTTTATCATATATTGCTGCTTTTGGACCTGTCAATGTTTACTTTTGTATGCACATTAAATCAACCAAAAAAATCCTGACTTTGGAGCAATGTTCACGGTGTTCCGTATTGGGACCATGATTTATGTCCTAACTTGTTCACCTTCTGAACATTTCCTGAAAGTTTCATGAAAATATGTCCAAACAAAACCAAAAAGGTAAGAATTAAATTTTTGCACGTGCTCGCAACATTTTGAGTATTTGATTTAGTTTCCAACTTGGTTATATAATATTGATAATAGTAATAATAATAAATAACAGCAACACAAATTAATCGGGATTAAGTGGATTGAGTTCCAGTTTTCGTTTAAATAATGACTATAAATAAGTAAATATGTATACAAACATAACATGAAAATGCAGTTTAGGTGGAAATTGCGTGTGAATGCTGAAAAGCAGAAGCCAAACTCAAATGCTAACAGTTAGCACAGTAGCCAGATAGCGTAAGTAACAACATAAATGACACCTGGGTGGGTGAATACCTGCAAAATGGGCAGAGTGAGCAAGCATTGTGTATGCTAAAATTGTTAGCATACAAAAAGTTAGCATGCATGAAATTTAAATATTTGACTCTGCGGCGTAATGTTAACATGCTAACAGTTCACATGTATAAATTAACAAAATATTTGACTTGGAGGTGTGTACCTGCAAAATTAACTAAAAAGCTAGCATGCTAAAAGTTAACATGCATTAAGTAACAAAATGTTACGGACTAGGGTCATGGGAAAGTAAGAAAACCTGGGTTTTTTGGACATTGAAAAAAGATAGGCTAAATATCCCGAGTACAGTAAGTAGAATGTTTTGATGGTGCAATGGTTTAAAACGGTTTCAAAATGTAGGGGAAGTATTCGAAAGAAAATTGGTTGGAATTGAAAAGTGGAAATTTAGGGAACAGTGGGAATTTTTGGGACTTTTAAAATTGTTAGTTTGAATATCCAGAATGAGTGGAATGTATTGATAATGTAATGGTTTGTATCAGCTGCAAAATATGGACCTTTTCCATTAATGTAATGACCTGAAAAATTTGGAATTATTGGAAATTTGGAAAAGAAAATTAGTTTGGAATTATTTGAATTGGATAAAAAATGTGGGAGGAGAAGGTGGACAAACAAGGGCGGAACAATATAATTTTAAGGGCCTGATCTACCAAAGGTTTGTGTGTACCGTACTAAAACACGTGTATACTTGACAGCGCACGCAAAGCTGATCTACTAAACGCATGCGGAGAGGATAACGCCTCTTAAGTGAGCAGAATGAGGAGCACAATCCATTTAGCATGTGTCTTCATATGTCATATGTCTTAATATATGCTGATTATCAGAGCGCCCACAATACTGTGAGGAGAATATGCTAATATGAATATTTAGCACACACAGTGTGATCTGTCAAGACTAAAGCTCAATTGCGAGCACTATTTTCCATCTTAAGCACGTTTGAAAAGTACGTGCAAACTGGGGGTGCGTTTTGCATGAAGAAGCACACGTTAAATGTAAATCATTAAATGGCTTAGTATAAAACTTTGGGGTAAACCTATTCCTGACCACATCATGCTTTATCACTGATGAGAATATGAGAACAGATTCCCCCCTTGGACTTCAGGTGATTCTCGTGGGGCGCGTTGTTAGTACTTGCATTGCAAAGCAGGAGGTCTTGGGTTCATATCCCTGTCATAGTTCAAATTATAGTCAGGTTTTTAAATGTGTTTTAATGACGCTAAAATTGTTTTATACACTAAACTTCAGCATATTACTAAAAAAAAGTGGACTGTTACAAAATCATGCTGATTGTTAAAGATGTTATCTATCAATTAAAGTATATTTATATAGCCCTTAATCAAAAGTGTCTCAAGGAGCCACAACGACATCCTAGGCTCAGATCCCACATCAGGGCAAGAAAAAACTCAACCCAATGGGATACAATGAGAAACCTTGGAGGGGACCGCAGATGTGGACACCCCCCCGGGCGACCGCCGCAATGGACGTCGAGTGGATCTAGTTAATAGTGTAAGAGTCCAGTCCATAGTGGGGCCAGCATGGGATCATCTTGAGTGGAGACAATTCAGCAGCGCAGAGACGTCCCCAACTGATGCACAGATGAGTGGTCCACCCCGGGTCCCGACTTTGATCAGCTAGCGCATCATCTGCTGTCACCTAATAACCTCTCCACGCAGGAGAGAGGGGCAGAGCAAAAAAAGAGACGGCAGATCAACTTGTCTAAAAGGGGGATCTATTTAAAGGCTAGCGTATACGAATAAGTTTTAAGATGGGACTTAAATAACATGTGGTATTGAACGTCAGTGAAAGTTTTTGTTATGCTGGAATTTCATTGTGTTGCTCCAGGTAATATTATTCATAAAGTGCTGGGATACATGTCATTTCACATTTCAAAGCTCCTCTTGCACCACTAATTTTTTGCTTCGGTATTTGTCAAATCCTTGTTACAGCCCTGCTTTTAATACAAAATGTTGTATCTCAGTAAACATGGATGTCAACGATAACTAAAGTCGCCTTGAATAAAAGTAAATTCAGCGTTTCCAAAGTCCTGAAATCCATATTAATCTGTTCATGAGAACAGAATTGGTAGAAAAATCTTCTCCGTGATGGAGTTTGTAAGGTTTGGCACGTGAGAGAGCGATGCGTCTGATTAAGAGCTATGGATCACTGGAGGAGAACGACCTTGGCGTCTATATCTGAGAATATGGCAAACGTTCGCCTAGCAGTATTCCCCAGATGACAGCGCAGCGGCCCAAACAATGAGCTGCACGCGGGCGGCCAAGTGCGATGGCGAGATGTGCTTCAGGCTTTCTTTTTTCTAGCTCAAAGGTCGAGGTGTCTCGTTAAAAATGTCTTCATGCTGAATGATGGAATTCACAGTTCTTTGGAAATGAATACAGTACAGCTCTTTTCACTTAGACATTAATATACTCTTGTCCTTAACTTTAGCAGTGCTTGATGACGGGGATTTCAATTGTCTTTCAGCTGCAGGTGTACCTTGGTTTTTGTTTGTAATTCATCTGAAAGTTCAGATGAAGACCGCATTGTACAAAAATTAAGACATTTCTCCTCTAATGGGAATTGGATTCTTTGTTTGAACACTCAATTCCCCGGAATAATACGTGGGCAATTTGGCCGTACTGTAACCGAGACGGTATACAAAACCGAAGCAACATTTTTTATGGCAATTTACAAAAAACTTTGATTGATAACAAATCTATAATTGTATAGGAAAAAGCATATTAAAGATAAAGTTAAAGTACCACTGATAGTCACACACACACACACACACACACTAGGTGTGGTGAAATAACCCTCTGCATTTGACCCATCACCTTGTTCAACCCCTGGGAGGTGAGGGGAGCAGTGGTTGCGCTCTGGAATCATTTTGGTGATTTAACTCCCAATTCTAATCATTGATGCTGAGTGCCTAGCAGGGAGGTAATGAGTCCCATTTGTATAGTCTTTGGTATGACTCGGCTGGGGTTTGAACTCAGGATCTACCGATCTCAGGGTGGACACTCTAACCACAAAGGCCACTGAGCAGGTTAGAAGTTGATCAAAATACCGCAAATTCCGGAATATAAGTCGCTACTTTTTTCTTACGCTTTGAAACCTGCGGCTTATAAAACAATGTAACACATTTATGGAATTTCTTTGCTGACGGCATAATGCAAATAGTTTTGAACAAAACCAAGCAAATACACTAAAAAGGTGTGTTATAGTTTGTGCTTGTTTTGAACGAGTTCGCTCACTGCAAGTGCTGCAGTGGTCTTCTGTTTAGAGCTTTTAACCTTGCTGTTCTGTCTTCTAAGTCATCCATAGCGTTCCTACTCAAAAGGATTCTTCATTCATCACTTTAAGCAACGTTTGTAAGTTTTATAATATAACCAAAACAATTATTACTTGCTGTCCCATGTGTGATGTCTGGAGAAGTGTTTTAATGCATATTTGTACGTGCTGTCATAATTTAGTGAAGCTAACGTTGTTAGCGTTAGCTAATATGCTAACACGTCTATGAGTGTCTGTGTTAGTATTAGTTTTAGTATGTTTATTAGAGTTTGTTAAGCTGCTTGGAGAACTAGGTTCCGCATCTAGTTGGTCCGTGAAGATGACATCTGTTTTGTTTGATCATCCGTTTTACTGCCGTGTTACAGACACTAAACTCGCTCACATCTTAAACGGGTTGCAGTACGAATTAAAGTCAAAAAGTGCTAGACTGTGCTGGACTTAATATTTGTTGATAATGATTTAGATCTTTTAAAGTTTATAATAGAGGGGTCTGATTGCTAACACTCCATCATTGATTATGAAGAATCCTATAGAAGTGGCTCAAACTGTTTGTGTTGTCACAGATTGTGTTTTTACTAGGCTCGTTGCCGAAATGGGCTGCTGTACAAATTAATTTGCTGCACTATGTTGCACTTAAAATATTGACATAAACTTAATGGCGCTTGTTAATAATGGTTTAAATTGTTTTTAGGTATTTTACACTTCTGAATAGATGTGTCTGATAACTCTGCATAACTTAAAATGAAGGGAAAATGTGCCAATCATATAGACGGCGCATTGTCACGTCGTGACATTGCTGGGTTTACGAGCAGAGGAGCATGTTCGGCAGCGCACATTCACAGAGTACTAATATGTTATTGCATACATTAGCAGACAAATTAGGAGATTTTGTTTGCTTACTTACTACTAAAAGACAAGTTGTCTCGTATGTTCACTATTTTATTTAAGGACAAACTTGCAATAAGAAACATATGTTTAATGTACCGTAAGATCTTTTGTTAAAATATAGCCAGTAATGCAAATTTTCTGTAGTCCCCTTTATTTAGAAAAGTATTGAAAAGTATCGAAATATTGATATTGTTACAACCCTAGTTTGTGTCGAGGTAATGTCTAATTTAGCTCCATCTAGCTCGCTGCATAAATGCACTGCAATAGAATTTGTCACACTAAAGTGCCTGGACAATTTTGAACTTAAGTAAACTTCTGGATTGTTTTGAAATTTAGCTGATTATCTGACATAGGGACAACACAGGCTGGCGAAAAGTAAAATACATTTCATTGGCGGTGGCGGATTGGTTAATGCTCGTGCCTCACAGCGAGAAGGTCCTGGAATCGATTCCCAGGCTCAGGGTTTTTCTCTGTGGAGTTTGCATGTTCTCCCCATGACTGTGTGGGTTGTCTTCGGGTGCTCCAGCTTCCTCCCATCTCCAAACACATGCAGCGGGGGATAGATTGTTACTGTCAGTAGCTGCGTTTCCATTGCAGTTTTTTTGCAAAATAAAAGCGATATTTCTAAAATGTCAACAATGTACATTTGCGACTTGTAGGTGTTTCCATTAAAAAGGTGTCATGAGCCGTAATTCTCGTAAAATCTCATCCCGCGAGACTCCACTTTGAGGAAGATATTGCAGCCACTGCTGTTGCTGTGAAGTCAATAGATGTCAAAGGCAGGGGGTGATCGCTCAAAGGCGACGTCCTTATGGCTCCCTCGACATTGTTCGGGCATGTCGGTCTCTCCCAGCCTGTGAGTCGGCCTCTATTGCTGGGAAGGGGCCTGCAAGATGGCCCGGTGCCGCCTCGTTCCCCCTGCCCGACCGATTGGAAGCGAGACAAGACGACCCGTCTGCCCTAGTTGTTCTGCGTTGGCGCCCCGCCGGTTTCTGTGTTTATATGTGACCAGCTGCAAATGTGAAAAAAGTGTTTCCATCATGCTTTTAGCGAAACACTTCAATATCGAAACGTCTGAAAAACCACCTCATGAGAGTTCCAAAATCAATCAATCAATCAATCAAAGTTTATTTATATAGCCCTTAATCACAAGTGTCTCAAAGGGCTGCACAAGCCACATCGACATCCTCGGCTCAGATCCCACATCAGGGCAAGAAAAAACTCAACCCAATGGGATACAATGAGAAACCTTGGAGGGGACCGCAGATCTCGCTTATAGATCCCCCGAGCGACCGGCGCAATGGACGTTGAGTGGATCTAGTTAATAGTGTGAGAGTCCAGTCCATAGTGGGGCCAGCATGGGATCATCATGAATGGAGACAAGTCAGCAGCGCAGAGACGCCCCCAACTGATGCACAGATGAGTGGTCCACCCCGGGTCCCGACTTTGAACAGCTAGTGCCTCATCTGTGGTCACCTGATAAACTCTCCACGCATGAGAGGGGGGCAGAGCAGAAAAAAGACGGCAGATAAATTGGTCTAAAAGGGGGGTCTATTTAAAGGCTAGCATATACAAATGAGTTTTAAGATGGGACTTAAATGCTTCTACTGAGGTAGCATCTCTAACTGTTACCGGGAGGGCATTCCAGAGTACTGGAGCCCGAATAGAAAACGCTCTATAGCCCGCAGACTGTTTTTAGGCTTTGGGAATCACTAATAAGCCGGAGTTCTTAGAACGCAGATTTCTTGCCGGGACATTTGGTACAATACAATCAGCAAGCTAGGATGGAGCTAGACCGTTTAGTATTTTATACGTAAGTAGTAAAACCTTAAAGTCGTGTCTTAAGTACACAAGAAGCCAGTGCAGGTGAGCCAGTATAGGCGTAATATGATCAAATTCTTGTCAAAAGTCTAGCAGCCGCGTTTTGTAAAATGTTTTAGCGATATTTGAGACGTTTTTCGAAATATGGGTGGTTTCCATTACCAGTTTCTCATTGCGATATTTAGGTTTTGCACATTTCTAGGGGTTATGAATGCATGGATTGCAAGTCGCGAAGTTAACAGTAAATACAGTACCTACCCTTGCAGCTTTGTTTACATTATTTGGACTGCTTTTCAACTTACTGATGCTTGGTGATATTGACTTACATAATATTAACAGTGCTTTTAATGAATGAATGGGTAAGTATAATTACTATCAATAACACATTTTTTGGAATTTTATTCAATCATATAAACTCGAATGTTAGTAGAGGTTGTGGCATCCCAGCCGGCACAAGACATTGATACAACGTTGATTATACATACATGTCCTTTAAAACTGACTTTGAAACAATGTTGCAAAATAGTTGTATTTGAAAATTGAGACAATGTTGACGTCCAACATTGGTTGGGAATTGACCACATTTCAATGGCCAAATCAACATCAGGACCCAACATTGATTAAACTTGGTCATAAAGCATGTTATTTCAATGTTATGTTTAAGTTGCTCAACATCAGGACCTAATTCAACAAGTTCTCAACGTTGTTTTAATGTCTTGTGCTGGCTAGCATCACTGTTGTGTCTTTACCAAGTACTTAGTTTTTACCTATCGAGCTTGCGACCTGATTGGGCTGCAGTAGACATTTAGTGCTGACCAGGGGAAAAAATACTGTTATGACTTGATTTTAATGGCACTGGATGAGAACACTGTATTATGGGTCCTTCAAACTCCTGAATGAGTACGTATGATTAATAGTAACCATAACCAACGTTCCCTCTAAGGTGCGCGCCTGCGCATTTGCGCACTGCTCAAGCGTCCTCTGCGCACAGCAAATATATGCCGCGCCCCAAATCAAATCCCATCTGAATTCTAAACAAAATAAACACATTTATTCCGTGTAATTTTGCAATGCAACTCTGAGTGACAGTGACAACAAGCGGCCCTAACGGTGTTCGTCAACACCGTTCAATTGAACACCGTTCAATTATTGTAACGTCTATCGAGATGCTTCGAGGACAGGAATTATATCGATCACTTTATTGAGCAAAACTGTTTATATTGGGCCATAACCACACCAAAAACATGAGTAAAAAACTTATATCTCGAAAAACTAGTCATTTTCTGCCGTACAAACCAGGCCAAAACCAACTTGTCATCTGTCACCAACACGCATACCACTAAGCCACTGGTGCATACATGGCCACACAAAAAGTCGGACAACTCAAACAAAGTTACACTATGACTCCTCAGTCATGCGTGTGCTTATTCTACTGTCATTTATTATTAATGTTAATTTATTGATATTAATCATGGAATGCTGTTACTAGAGAAAGTTACAGAAATGCACACTTCATCCTATGCTTACATTTCATTGTGCAACATGAGGATGTTTAAGGGGAACTAAATGTGATCTCTGAAAGGGGTACAAATGATTTCCAAAGCAGGACCCCCACCCAGACATATTGTACAACACTAATCCATAGCTTATGAAAAACAAGATTTCTGTTATTTTCATTACATGTGGGCCAAATCACTAATATTACAAAATAATCTCATGAAAATGACTCCTCTCATTTGAGTGTTATTATAAAAGATTGGTTTGAGACAGGTGTGCTGCTGGTATTGCCACGTGTAATGTTGCTCACATGTGCTCCACTGAATGCTCAGGGAGTTTTTGTGTTTGCTCACACACATGAACAATTAGAGGGAACATTGACCATAACTGATTTTGAGGAGAACATTTAGTTAGTAGTATACTGTAGAGTTTGATCAATGCAATGTTTGCTCGGAGGGTATGTTTTTATCAGAGGCTTAACTAGCTTGCCGCCTTGACCGGCAGCGGTACAAATTAAATTAGAAAATTGATGGACTATGAAAATTATATCTTGTTTAAAATTATTGTAGATTATGGGAGAGTGAAAACTGGAAAGTAAAAAAGGAAGGTTCCCCCAATAGGTGAATTTAGCACGCATGCACTACAACTTTGTTTACATGATTTTTAACTGCTTCTTAACTTAATAGTGCCTGTTGATACTCATTTGAATCATAATGTAGATCCTTTAAACTAGATGGGTATGATTAATAATTGTCCCATAAGTGATTGTGAAAAAATGTGTGTCACTCAACATGTACCAGTATCGGTAATTTAGATCCAACTGGCTCCCCGCCTAAATGGGCGGCAATGGAATTTGTCAAAATGAAGACAGCAAGTGCTGGACTGTATTGAGTTTTAAAAAAAGATGCAATTGATTGAAAGTAATGTGTATTATAGTGTAAAACAGTATAAAATAAACTAGGTTTCTCAAGTGGTGAAGTTAGCGAGTTGCACCCATGCAAGCCAGCCGTAAAACTTTGTTTGCTGTGGGTTTTTTTGACTGCTTCCTAAAAAGAATCAATAAGCTGGAGTTACTTTAGTTTGCAATTGATCGTAAATATGTTTAACTCTGAGCCTCAGGTTATGCTGCCTTTTTGTGTGGCTATTGCGCTTGTTTTGTGCATTTTGAAGATCATTGCTGTTCATGCGCTCATATGTATGCTTCATGTAGCCTAATGTTGTCAACACATGGCAGTAACATGCAAAACTGTTGACATTGCGTGTTTTCAGACGTCACCCCCCCCCCCGCGTGACATTGCCATCAAGTCGTCGTGTGACATTTGAGTGAGGCGAACGTATTCACCTCGCTTGACTTGGCTCTGCCACACATGGCTGCTGGAAAAGCCGCCTGGCGTCTTCACTCTCCTCACACTGTCAACAACTTGATGATTTTATCACTGTGGAGAGAGGAGGCAAAAGCCAGCAGCCATTCAGGGCCTCATGCTTTATTTATTTACACGCTTTTCACATTGCTAGTGTTTCTTTTCTCTCTTCTACCTGCCTTAACTCATTGTGGCATGCGGCTGCGATGGCGGGCTATTATTTTGTGACATTTTATTTAAATGACAGACAGCTAGGGTTGGCAACTTCCTGAAATAAATATAAGGGAAAATCTTGTTGGCAGGGCCGGTGTTTCGAAAAAATGAGCTGCTTCATAAACAAATGCAACCAGTTTCCTAAAACTAATGGATGGATTTGGATACAATTTACAGAAAATGTCCAAAATAGGTCCTGGAACAACACAATTCACCATCATGGGCAATAGAAAAAAACGAGGTGGCAAACCACGCAGTGCACTTTGTAGACATAGTTGCTCACCTTTCCACCCACATATTGTCCTTTTCCCAATCGATTTTGTATTTATGCAGCCTTTTCGTTTTGTTGCTTGTGGAGAAAGCTTAATGAGGTTGTTACCTGTGTGCGTAGCATCGGTGTCGTCATCATCCCTTTCAGCCATGCTTTTCCTTTTGTGTTCTCATCTGTTTTCTTCCGGTAGTTTTGTCGCACACGCCAGTGCTTCAAGTACCTCAAGTTTCTAAACCAATGAGATCAGCCGAATTCTGTGCTGTAATGGTCATGTGTGAGGGTGCTGTCAGCTCATTGGTCATTGGTACGGTAAAGGCTACCGCTTTACCGTAAAATGCAATACAAAAGCGCCTTGTCATGCTAATGATAAATGTTTTTTCAGAGTTCCTCGAGAGGTAATAAAGAATGGTGGAAGAGTGCAAGATTTTATTTAAAAAAAAGACATAAGTACCACGCACTCTAGTAAAAGGGAGCAGAGCTGAAGAATGCACGAGGTTGCAGTGATCACTTCATTAAAGGATGATTTGATATACTTTTAATGTTTAGTATTTCCTATTTAAGTATTATTTTGATATTATTTGGATTTCTTAAGACACATTTTTCTCGGCAAGTCTAAATAAAATTAATCAAATGTGAGCAAAACCTAAAAGAGTTAAGCTTTTATTAAAGGCGACAATCATAAAGAAGCTTTTATGACTGTAGACTTGAAATTAAAACATGAAATGCAAACTTACCTGAGTAGAAACGATGCATACATATCCGGGAGAGTCTTGAAACCAATTTCCTTGACCCAACCAGACACAAAGAAGTTGTAGACCTCCACGCTTTTCCAAGGTTTCATCTGTTTTGTCGTGTAGAATGATGTCTGGAGCACACAATGGTTCAACACGTTGGGGAACTCCGCCAACAAATATTCCTTTATCACTCACAAATCTTTTATTTATTTGTTATTCTTTATAAAGTATAGGGATCTATTCCGTTGCATAGTTGGATTTTTTGCTCATATCTGCTTTTTGCAGGAAGATATAGGCCCTTTGTCTACTCAGTTCTCACGCTGCGTGCTGTACAACAGCCATCTTAGTTTGGTTGACCACCACTGGTTTTCACTTCCGGGAAGATGTCACTTGTTGGAATACAAGCAACAATTCAGCATACAATTAATAATTATGGTGTTTAATATTCATTACAATATTTAACTAGAAGTTTGACATATCAGCCCCAGTGCAACTAAATAGCCAAATTTTCAGTTTATAGTAAGTGGCAGAAGTTTGACATCTTAGTTAGTAATCAACAAATCCAGTGCAGCAGATCCTCACTATTTGCTAGAGTTGCATTCTGAGACCTCCAGGGAATGGCAAGAAAACATAGTTGAGATGACCATACAATTGTCTATTTTTGACAAATGGCTTGCTCCCCCCGAATTAAACACTTCTTCTAGCTTGGCATTTTCTTTGACTTTGGATAAACATTTACAATAAAGGTTATGGCATATCAAAAGTAAATAATCATCAAGCTAGCGCATTTTGAAAAGCGGAGCCTTACTTTTGGTGACTTTCTATCAGGCACGCTTGCTTTGTTGGCATGGGAAATTATACCATTTTATAGAGGTAGTCCGGCTGAGTCCTTCCTGTTTTCCCGCCCAGAGTTGAGCAGGTGCCAAGTCCTCAACTGAACGTGACATCTTGTGCATTGGATGTTTTCAAATTTTATACGGATTGATTTGACATGAATCAGTACCTATGAAAGTACTGATTTTGGTACCCATCCCACTCGTAAATGCTGTTTTTCATTATTACATTACTTCATAAAACTACTGCTGTTTGTTGTACATTCTCTTGTATTGTTATTGATACAATAGTTCTTATTTAAAATGTTTTTTTAAGGTATGGAACAGGTTAGAATGGTGGTGTTTTGGGGGGAGCTAAAAAAGTGTTTTTTTATACCATGGTCTATTTTACTTATGTACAATTTATTGTATCAGCATCAGTGGATTTTAGCTTACACTTTCTAGCAGCGTAATGTTGTATTTCAGAAAACTGGGAAATGTGAACAACCTTCAACAACATGTACAGTATGTACTGTATGTGATTGCAACAAAGTCCTATAGTCACTGAAGGGATTTTGCATGGCTAAGATATTATCTCTTTTTGCCTTAAATGTTTTGAGTTCAGACCTCGTAAGCGCCAAGTGTGGTATGTCGGATGGCATGTAAACGCAGCATGCAGCGTGTGTTTGACTTGATTGCCCTCCCTTCCCTTTGCTGTACATTCCATTCCATCTGCTTTAGAGTACATTTACAACTTGTTCACTTGAACGAACGCTCCATCACAGACAATATTTCGTCTTGCTTCCATTCATATTTTCCAACGAGTTTAATTATTGCTCCGCATCAAAACTGTGAAGTTGTGAATCGATTTTCCTGCAATGTCTGATATTTGATTGAGGTTTTTATGACATTCTCTGAATTGAATGTTGGATCTATAGCCAACAACTACAGCACAACAGATTTGTATCTGCCAAAGAAAAGTTGGTTTCTGAGCGATGTCGGTTATAGCTTCAACCATTTCACTCAGGCATGCAGGAAGCTTTCCTCACTGCTCCCTTCTGGTTATGATGGTTTACCTATGGAAAGCTTGTTACGACTTTGACTTCACAGTCACATTTGATCGTCTTCTCAGCAATCCGCCAGAGCAGACCTGAGGACCTCACTCAACTATCCAACAGGGATGTGAATCTTACAACAACCTACAATTAGTTTAAAAACATTTCCGATTCTTAGGGTGACAATATGAGACATAATTGATTCTCGATTTAAACCTATTCTCACAATATATTAATTGGTGTTACAATAAAACTTTTTCAAAACACACATACAAAAGCTCCTATCGGGTGCTGACGTAGGATGTAGTACAGAGATAGCTGAAAGCAGTGTTTTTTGTTTTTTTTTGTTATACACTTTTCCACCACTTGTGGCAGTAATGACAACCTCAAACAAACAGAAGAAGCCTGAAGCTAAAGTCATGGAGAAGTTTCTTAAGCGCAAAAAAGATGACCAAAGTGGTGAAGCTGTATTTTCATTTGCACTTGAATTTTATTGACAGCTTAGTTCAGAAACATATTCATTGTCTATTTAGTTTATTTTAGCACAACATAATTATGTATGTATGTATATAATATATGTATATTTGTTTTGTGTTAGTGGTGTGGTTAGTACTTATTTTTCTAATCAGCCTGACCTAAGCCTAAAGTTTTTGTTAATAAATATAAATATATGATATAAAAATTATTATTTTTGTGATTAACAGATGGATTTATACTATTGGACAAATAATTACTGAATATAATTAAATTTAAGAGTAAGATTACTAATTCTGTGTTAATATTTGAGTGGGCCTCGGGCCCCTCTGTAGTGGAAAAGTTGGGCCCCTGGGTTAAAATGTTAAGAACCCCTGGCCTAAAATATCTAAAGAATCAAATTCGACTATGAACATCTTAAATGGAGAAAATGACACTTATGTTACACTCGAGGGAAGACCTGTTAAAGAAAAGACGGCTGAAGTGGCTTAATGATGATACTTAAGTTTGATATAGAAGCCACTTTTTGACGATATTAAATAGTCTACTGGAAGGGTGATTTTTTTTTTTTAAATGTACAGTATGTTCACGCACGTTAACATTTGTTTTTTTGCTTAGTTTTTTTTAACAAAATACAATTGTATGTCTCTTTCACTTTGCACTATTCCAACTAAGATAGTTTGATATTTTTTATCAAGTAGTTGTATATGTGTTCCCTCTAAAAATTCCAATAAAATTTAACCCTACCTACAAGTCATACTTTTTCATTGCTGTCTGCAAAAAGAAATATCGTTTATCGCAATATCGTGAGTTGCTGAGTCGCTACGATTGCATTATTGTGCATTCACAGCCCATCCTAGCTTTGCATGATACTCTGTTCCGCCTTGAAATGGCTCTAACACTTCCTCCGAAGAGAGAATTCAGAACAGCGACAGTTGAATAAAGTGAGGGGGCTCTAGCACATGGCGATGTTGTATTTAATCAGTCGGTTTATAAGCAAATACTAGAGAAAAGCCTCATTCACCTCTCCAGTGTAGCAGACTAGAAGCCTGCAAGCTTGATTGAGGCTCCAAAAAACAAGAAGAAGCAGAAGCTATCGTGTCAACAAGGCGAGCATGTACTACGGTACGCGTCTGCTCCTCCAGTGGAGGGTTCTCAACACTCTTGTGCATTTTATGGCTTGGAGAGAGATCATTTTTTTCTTCTTCGCCCCCCCACCAACACCACCACATCTCGCCCTGTGGGTGCACAGCGGTAATTCAGCGCTAAGTCAGCTCACCTTCGTATGGAGGTCGATTCCCTCAGCTGGTATTGATCTTCACCCCCAACCCAACGCTAGCTTTTAGACGGAGGAAATGTTGCCCCAAAAAGCTGTCAGGCTGTACAGGAAACATACTGTGCCTTGGAAGGAGATGCGAAAATAAACAGTACAACACCTTGACTACAATGTTCAAGTGTGGAACGAATCAATCACTCTGAATAGTTGAAACTCAAAATAATAAAATGTCTTTAACGACGATAGATAATCAATCTTCTATCACAAAGCTTAACTCTCAAAGAAGTGTAAAAAAAAAAAAGGTAAACCATTTTTAGAGGTGTAGATTATATTTGTGATTGTTGTAGCCTAAAATGCCTAATTCTTTGAAAGGTTGCAGAACAATGTTCATTAACATCACAATTCGCCTGGGATTTTATGCATTTTTAATCAGTGTTTGAAGTGTTTTTTGTAACCCAACCCCAAAAAACACAATAATTAAACAAATCTAACTAAATATGCATTATCTACTTTTACTACTTACGTATAAAATACTACACGGTCTAGCTCCAGCCTATCTTGCCGATTGTATTGTACCATATGTCCCGGCAAGAAATCTGCATTCAAAGAACTCCGGCTTATTAGTGATTCCCAGAGCCCCAAAAAAGTGTGCGGGCTATAGAGCGTTTTCTATTCGGGCTCCAGTACTATGGAATGCCCTCCCAGTAACAGTTAGAGATGCTACCTCAGTAAAAGCATTTAAGTCCCATCTTAAAACTCATTTGTATACTCTAGCCTTTAAATAGACTCCCTTTTTTAGACCAGTTGATCTGCCGTTTCTTTTACTTTCTCCTCTGCTCCCCCCTTTCCCTTGTGGAGGGGGAGACACACAGGTCCGGTGGCCATGGATGAAGTGCTGGCTGTCCAGAGTCGGGACTTGGGGTAGACCGCTCGCCTGTGCATTGGTTGGAAACATCTCTGCGCTGCTGACCCGTCTCCGCTCGGGATGGTTTCCTGCTGGCCCCACTATGGACTGGACTCTTACTATTATGTTGGATCCACTATGGACTGGACTCTCACAATATTATGTCAGACCCACTCGACATCCATTGCATTCGGTCTCCCCTAGAGGGGGGGGGTTACCCACATATGCGGTCCTCTCCAAGGTTTCTCATAGTCATTCACATCGACGTCCCACTGGGGTGAGTTTTTCCTTGCCCTTATGTGGGCTCTGTACCGAGGATGTCGTTGTGGCTTGTGCAGCCCTTTGAGACACTTGTGATTTATGGCTATATAAATAAACATTGATTGATTGATTGATCTGCATCTTAAATTAAATGTTTTTGAACATTAGTCCCCCGCCGGATTTCTTTTTTTGAGAGGCCTGCATTTGCAGAAGTTCTTCCCAAAAAGTAATTAATCAATCAATCAATCAAAGTGTATTTATACAGCCCTTAATCACAAGTGTCTCAAAGGGCTGCACAAGTCACAACGACATCCTCGGCTCAGATCCCACATCAGGGCAAGAAAAAAACTCAACCCAATGGGATACAATGAGAAACCTTGGAGTGGACCGCAGATGCGGGGAGTCCAGTCCATAGTGGGGCCAGCAGGGAATCATCATGAGTGGAGACAGGAGAGGGGGGCAGAGCAGAAAAGAGGCGGCAGATCAACTGGTCTAAAAGGGGGGTCTATTAAAGGCTAGCGTATACAAATTAGTTTTAAAAGGGGACTTAAATGCTTCTACTAAGGTTACATCTTTAATTGTTACCGAGGGCAGTAGAAAAATACAGTAGAAAGTGCGGATTTATCCTTTGTCATTTCTAATTATATAAAAGAAATTTGCTTAAGTAAAAGTACATAATGGACAAATATAAATGAAAAGACTGAGAAAACCCTTTTACCAACATGGCACACAAACAAATATGTCACATAGGCTTTATTCATCACAACAAAGTACACCTGTATTACTACAAGGAAAATACTAAAATATGATAATTATATATAATAAAATATGACAAAAATGTTTAACAGTTAAAACAATTTATGCGGATAACGAGTAAACACTAGCAATAATCCTAAAGTACAAATGACACTTTTTATACCAGCTGTACACTGACTAATCTGAAATATACCCAAGTTTCATTTCTAGTATTTTCCCTTGAATAGATGTACTGTAGTAAAAATGGTTGAAGAGTGTACTCACATTTGTGATGTACATACGTCTATTAGTTATTTTTTTTAATATATTTCTATTGATTACATGTACATTTAGGCTTAGTGTATTTATTACTACATATCATAACTAAAAGTGTGATCCATTGGGGGACGGCGTGGCGAAGTTGGTAGAGTGGCCGTGCCAGCAATCGGAGGGTTGCTGGTTACTGGGGTTCAATCCCCACCTTCTACCATCCTAGTCACGTCCGTTGTGTCCTTGGGCAAGACACTTCACCCCTTGCTCCTGATGGCTGATGGTTAGCGCCTTGCATGGCAGCTCCCGCCATCAGTGTGTGAATGTGTGTGTGAATGGATGAATGTGGAAATACTGTCAAAGCGCTTTGAGTACCGGTACCTTAAAGGTAGAAAAGCGCTATACAAGTATAACCCATTTATCATTTTTCTGCTGGCATGTTTGTGTACACATGTGACCAATTCACAGGTGTGCATACTTTATAAATACTTTGTAAAACAGACACCACTGAAGGCTGCCTTACTATCATTTTTATTATTATTTTCTGCTGTGTCATCCAAAAAGTTACAGACATCCTTGTGCATGTTTTATCGCAAACCTTCGTCTATGTTCCAACGCATTGCTCAGGTTTCCCCAAAGTGGAGGCACCTGAATAACACCGCTCACCAAACGGCGCATCCTAAAGAGACAATCAGAAAGCGGCTTGAAGATGTAACAAAATCTATGCAACATTATGACCAAAGCACCACTGTTACATGCTATGTAGACCACAAGAACGTGTTTTGAAGGTAGAAAAAAAAATCTTAATAGACCTCTATGATCAATACTTAATTGTTCCATTAAAGCTTAACTCTCATACAAGTGTAACAAGAAGTGAACCACTTAAAAAGTATAGGGTAGAACAAGTTCACTGCTGTTGATAAACTAAAATTAATAAACCATGTCTTAAATGACGATTATTTCTTAATTGTTGTATCATGAAGCTTAACTGTCAGACAAGTGTAAAAAAAAAGCAAGGTTAGAAGTAAAATGTAAAAATAATACAAATTGTTTTGTGCAACTTCCAAAGTGTGTGACCCCAGGGAAGTGATAAGTAATGGTTTATCCACACGGTGAGATTTCACGGGAGGAATCAATGACACCAAAGGGAGATGTTTTTTTGTTTTGTTATTTTTTTTAACAAGATAGTTGTGTGAATAATTTGTTTTGGTCCTGCTGAAGACTATCAACGTGGAGACAATACGGCAATACTTGACTCTGCCGTTTTTCTTTTGTATTTTCAAAGTAAGAAATCTATAATTGCCTTTGGGAAAGAAAACAAAAGATAAAGAAGAAAAATAACATTCAAATTGCTGTTATTTTGGCTCACTTTGACCTATTTTGCACCTTTTTAAAAACTTTTTAAAGCTGCTTCTTCTGTAAGGCTTTTTGATCATGTTGGTAAACTCCAATGTGGCCAAGTTTCTGCATCACAATATCACAGTACATGCTGAAATGAATATTCCCTGCAATCTGACCCAGCTCTCCAGTGTAATCAGCACTCGTGCAGCCTCATACAGTACATAGTGTTACCGCTACCATGCACGACTGTCAGAAACACACAATTATTTGGAAACTCACCAGTATTGCTTTTTTTTTTTTTTTTTTTTTTTTTTTTACAGATTCAACTCTCTCAAAAATAAACTTACATTTCTGTTCTTTTCAGTCCAGTTCTTAGCATAGAACTAGCAAATACTGTACATAAAATACATCCAAATGACTTTTATGCTAATAGCATGTTGCTACTAAGAGGATGTGAAGATGCAACTCACTGTGTACCAAGTGGCTTGTGGAATATTTAAAAAAAATAATAATCTAAAATCAATTAGTTTTATGGTACATTAATTACAAAATATTTCACCTGAGAATCGCAATTTTTATTTATTGTAAATAAATTGATTATTTTTCAGGAATAAAAAAAACAAACATTATCCATCCATCCATTTTCTTCCGCTTATCCGAGGTCGGGTCGCGGGGGCAGCAGCCTAAGCAGGGAAGCCCAGACTTTCCTCACCCCAGCCACTTCGTCCAACTCCTCCCGAGGGATCGCGAGGCATTCCCAGGCCAGCCGGGAGAGATAGTCTTCCCAACGTGTCCTGGGTCTTCCTCGTGGCGTCCTACCGGTCGGACGTGCCCTAACACCTCCCTAGGGAGGCGTTCGGGTGGCATCCTAACCAGATGCCCGAACCACCTCATCTGGCTCCTCTCGATGTCGAGGAGAAGCGGCTTTACTTTGAGCTCCTCCCGGATGACAGAGCTTCTCACCCTATCTCTAAGGGAGAGCCCCTCCACCCGGCGTAGGAAACTCATTTCGGCCGCTTGTATCCGTGATCTTGTCTTTTGGGTCATAACCCAAAGCTCATGGCCATAAGTGAGGATGGGAACGTAGATTGACCAGGAAATTGAGAGCATTGCCTTCCGGCTCAGCTCCTTCTTCACCACAACAGATCGATACAGCGTCCGCATTACTGAAGACGCCACACCGCCACACCTGTCGACCTCACGATCCACTCTTCCCTCACTCGTGAACAAGACTCCGAGGTACTTGAACTCCTCCACATGGGGAAAGATCTCTTCCCCAACTCGGAGGTGGCACTCCACCCTTTGCCGGGCGAGAACCATGGACTCGGACTTGGAGGTACTGATTCTCATCCCAGTCGCTTCACACTCGGCTGCGAACCGATCCAGTGAGAGCTGAAGATCCTGGCTAGATGAAGCCATCAGGACCACATCATCTGCAAAAAGCAGAGACCTAATCCTGCATCCCCCAAACCTTATCCCCTCAATGCCCTGACTGCGCCTAGAAATTCTGTCCATAAAGGTTATGAACAGAATCGGTGACAAAGGGCAGCCTTAGCGGAGTCCAACCCTCACTGGAAACAGGTCCGACTTACTGCCGGCAATGCGGACCAAGCTCTGACTCTGATCATACAGGGAGTGGACCGGCACAATCAGACAGTCCGATACCCCATACTCTCTGAGCACTCCCCAGAGGACTTCCAGAGGAACACGGTCGAATGCCTTCTCCAAGTCCACTAAGCACATGTAGACTCGTTGGGCAAACTCCCATGCACCCTCAAAGACCCTGCCGAGAGAATAGAGCTGGTCTACCGTTCCACGACCAAAAATAAATAAATATTATGGACAAAAGATGTTTTTATGTAAAATTTATTAAAAATTTTTTATCAATCAATCAATTCTTTGTAGGATGTTTTTATGTTATTTATGAGCTTACACTCTGTGCCTATACGTCATACATTAGCAGCCAAGAGGAGCTTTTATTTCTTGGAACTTGTTTAAAAATGGTTCATCATAATTTTTATACCTAATATTAATCGCAATAAGTTTGGGTTCCAATCGAAAATCGATTCTGATATGAGTAATTACCCTAAGAATCGGAATAGAATTGTGAGTTGTTGTAAGATTTAGATACATTCCGGTGGAATGGCCAATATATACAACTATACAAGCTGTACACTGACTACTCTAAAAGGTATACAATATGACTCACTCACTGAACTGTAAGGGTTGGTACTCAGTAGTCCTTTTTTCCAGTATTCAATTTTTTTGTGCCTTTCAATGAAGACGTTTCCTTGCTGTCAAAGAGTCGAAGTTCCTCTGCAGACATCGCCCAAAGCTGCTGGTGTGCACCTGCTGTGTCGATACCTTGTATTGCCATCGCTGTGTGACTCAGCCCCTTTGAATGACAGCTCTTAGTTTGTCTGTGTTGCCGTGGTTACGGCCCAGACGCTCGTGCCCGGGGGACACAGACCTGTCAGCAGTCTCGGAATGGTGAAAGCAGAGATGGATGATCCCCCTTCCGCCCCCCAGCCCAAAGATCGCTCATCTCTGCTGCAACACCAGCACCTTAATCCTTTACAAGATGAAGCAGATCAGGCGGAATCGGTCCAGAAAACTTTGGTGGTCCCAAAAAGGAGGCCAGGTGTCAAGAACTCTGTTGGTTTTGTTTGGCAGGGTTCACGCACACGGCAACTGGAATGTCAGCGCAGTTTTTGAGGACAGATCTGTGCTGATAGTAAAGGTGACACTGGGGGTCTCTTTGGGCAGAGCATGTCTTAAAAGGCCTTAAGCTGTGTGAGTGTGAGTGTGAGTGTGAGTGTGTGTGTGTGTGTGTGTGTGTGTGTGTGTGTGTGTGTGTGTGTGTTTGTGCGTGCGATCGCTCAAGCAGTTAATGAGAATCTTTAACATTTGCTGAGTCGGCGGCGTGTTGGAAGTCATTCATCACTCGACTGATTTGGCTCTCGGCAGCCGTGTTCATAGAATGGGGGAGTGGGGGGGGGGGATGTCTGTCCCCCCCCCCCCGACCCCTCAAACCCCACAAATGAAAAGCTCATTGGAAGCCTTTCATTATTTTTTACCATTGTAACATGATTATTGGCTAATAATGGCAATACAATGTTGTACAATTCTGCCAATTTCGACTAAAAGATGCAGGCAAATCAGCACCTGTGTGATACTTTCTAACACTTTGGATACTTTCTAACACTTTGGAAACATTTTGTTGTTTAAATGTGCTATATAAATAAAGTGGATTGGATAACACATAAATATTACCGTCATTACCTCTGTTTATACTTGTATGACAATAATTATCGTACTGTATCTACACTTGCAACCTTGCTGTATCATTCCAAATATAAATCAGGCATTTTTAAGTCCAAATGAGTCAGCGTTGCATACAATGTGTCCTTCTGTATTGCTCTTGTGACTCGTCTCCTATTGTCCCCAGGCTTCAATACGCACTTTGAGGCCAGGCTGGCACCGACACCGCATCAGCCGGCTCAAAAACGAGGCTGCTTCTCTTGTTAAAAATATCATAATACTCACTGCCCTCCATATTAAAGAATGTTACCACTCGTCTCACAGTAGCTTTAAGTATGCTGTATAGCCCAAAAAATGCCTATTTTTGACACTCTTAAGACCTGACACACTTATTCAACACAATTTGAGGTGTAGGTACTCCCCACTAATGAGAGTTAATGAAAGATGATTGATAGAACACAATAATTTAGCGTCACGGTCTAGCCCAGGGGTGTCAAACGAACAGGTTTTATCTGGTTTGCTCAGTATAAAAATGAGCAGAAATTTTAGAATGAAAGAAACTGCTGTTCTAAATGTGTCCACTAGATGTCGCAATAGCAATTATTTGTACCTTTGTAGATGATGCTACATATATATAAAAAAATAAACCACATGATGTTCACCAGTCGAGGAAAATGATCAAACTACATAAATAGCATCCTGTAATTTGATTTTGATTTTATTTTTTTATCTTGATAGATTGAAAATGAACACCAATGAGTTGAGTGATGAACATTATCACATAATTTATTCAGAAAGTATATATAACGACAAATAATGATAGAATACTATTAACCGCAACATGTAAGGGTAAAACAACCCCAACAACATTATGATTTGTACATTTTCAGAATGTGCTCGTTCTATTTCTAAACAATGAAAACAATCTGAAGTTGTCTTTATTTTTAAGTTATCGTGCCGTGATTTTACCAGTCCGGCCCACTTGGGAGTAGATTTTTCTCCATGTGGGCCCCGATCTAAAAAGAGTTTGACACCCCTGGTCTCGCCTTTAGGCTGGTTGGCAGGCGCACGGTGCAGGCACACTTATGTCTACTTTGGCGCCGAGGCCACCTCCGTCTACAGCGGCTAGTGTCGGTGGGCTGCTCCGCAGGCCGCTGTGTCGCTCCAGCTAGCAGGCTCGATGCCGTCATTCTCTAAATTGCATAATTGGCTATTTTCATGGACGCTGTAAGACAGACCAAAAGTAGGACTGTCAAAATAAACACATTGTGTTCCCTCCATTATCGTGGTAGGTGAATTTCAGTGACGCTATTTATTTGATCATTTATATGTATAATAAGTGACTTTAAAGTCTTTGAAAAACCTCCACACATTTTTCACACACTTTTAAAACACTTCATACACTCTAAAAACTTCAACGTGCACTCACATCTCTTATTTGTTGCTTTTTTTAAATGAGAGCAGCGGTGTGTTGGTGCTGTGATCTATGGTGGCAAACAGCAGAGGTTTTTTTTTTTTTTTTGCACTTGCATTCATGCACATACGTTAAAAGTGCCATTTCGATGAAATAGAAAAAAAGAATCAAGGTAATGGCAAGCAGAGAAATCTTTATTTGTATCTTTATATTTTACTCAAAATGTGCATTGAGGCTATAAAGTGTTTTTTATGTGATTTACTTGATTAATCAAACACATGTATCGATTTATTTATTTACAGACAGACATAGTTTTGTATTTCATTATTGTTTCTTTTGTTAATATCAGTCTGTTCTGCAAGAAGCACACAGTTAATGGACAGGGACCCACAGTTAACATATACATCATCATATAATATACAACATACAGTATTATACAATACATTTGAAAAATGTACCCACCAAATACCCATTTACAATTTCATTTATAAATAAAAAAGGAATCTTTAAATCCACCAAATCAGTCTCAATATGCTATTATTAAAAGGTTGTATCTTGAAGATCTGCGATAATCTCATCATACATACAGAGGTCAAGACCAAAATTACAATTACTCAATTGCTGAAACAATTGATAGTTGCAGCCCGAAGTACTTTAACATCTGAAATGTACTGAGACTGTAGTAAGTGAACTGCGATTAATCTACTACCGATTAATCCATCATCCTCATGAATCTGATACATTTTTTTACTGCAATGCAATTAACCCATCTGCACCGCAGAATAATTAAAAATCTCTGAAACTTTTTTTTAACAACACATTTTGAGCCGTTTTTTCCAAGTAGTGTTAGCGTCACACATGAGCTAATGTGCTGTTCGTGCAGTAATGACATGCTGCAGAAGCAAACAAGTCAATATGGAAGACGCTGAACAGAATTTTGGTGGTCTCCATAGGACATTTGAGTACAAAACAACACCCACCAACATAAAGTATGCACACAGTTTTCTTTTCACCCAAGCATTTTCATCATAAATTTGCACATAAGCCACACAAAAGGAATAAGAGGTCCACATCACATACAGTAATGTGGATAACAAGTTGTTTATAAAAACAGACATGTTTTTTTGTTTGTTATTAAAATGTGTTAAATAAACACGTTGCGTGCATATAAATTATTCTTTCTTTACTCTTTGCTCATTCAAAATAACAGACCATTATATAGATTAGACATAAATGATACATCATTGTGTTTGATCCTAAATAATCCACAGCAATCCTGTGATTAATCTGAATACAAATTGTAATTGTTTGACAGCATTAATGAAAAGCCAAACAAAAACATTTTTTTAAATATACAGGTCTTTCCAGAGATTGCCAAGATTACTGTAGCGGTGGGGGCGTGGTCACCATGCTGTCATCGTATAATTTGCATAATTTGCTATGATGATATGATTTTCTTTAAAAAGGCAGAAAAATGTATACATACATTTAAAAATAAGTGTTATTAGGTAGTATTAACATATATATTTTTTAATATTATATCGTTATGCTCCATTATTCAATTGTTGCTGCTAATTGTACAATGTACTTTGTTGAGATTTTTTGAAGTGTTTATAGATTTGTTTCTTTTTCTGTATTGAAAAAGACTAGCAACAAACCTAGCATCTTCTTCTAGTGTTATTATAGACTGTGTTTATGCTTAGAGACTCAACTTGTATCCCTCGATGTCCACGACAAAAAGCAAACAGCTGCGAGCATGACGCCACACTTGCTTCGCACTGCTGCTGCTCCTGTTGGATTTTATGCTCCCTAAAAGCCACCACTGTACTCTTAATTAAATAATATATATATAATCATATAATATAATAGCTCTTAATAGCTGGAAATTTGGTAGATCGCTGTCTAAGATATATTAAAGAATGTGCACATCGCAGACATGCTGCCTCCACTGCAGACAATCCTGTGTGTTGATGACGATCACAACACCCTGTTTTGGCAGTGCTGTTCCGGTGGTCAAAATCTTTTTTTGACGGTCAAATTTTTGATGTGCAAGTGCCTGTAAGTGCTTTTAGATGGGTGGGGCTGCTTGTTGGGAAGAGCGATACGTGCTTTCATGTTTTAGCCTCTAAAACAGGGCTTTTCAACTACATAATGAAGAGGGCCGCGGTTTCAAGAACTCAAGGGCTCAGGGGCCGGACATCAAAATGTGGATGTTTTGCCTCCGCAGGTTATATTTCTTAAAGACTGTGTTTACTTAATTGCAAAGTAAACACAACGGCTTTCACACTACACTGTCAATAAATTCATCATTCTGTCCTCGCTTTTTTTTCTCGTCGTTTCCAGCATGTGCAGCTAGACAGATAGTTAACAGCATGAAGAAACGGAAGCTCTAGAAGTTTTGTTGAGGATTGATGTTCTTTCTTTTGCAATCTTTTCCTTCCTCTCTTTACACTTCTTCCTTCATTCAGGTTTGTAAGACTGAAAATATAAACATAAAAGTATACAGTCCATTGTGTATTTTACATGAATAAAAAAGATTTAGTGTTAATACATTCACACAAAAAAACTACATTATACACATAGAAATTACACAACATTCAAACACCAAACATTGCACACACTGCATGTGACAACAAAATTAAACCTAAGGTGTAGCGTTGTCGCCCTCTAATGGTCAAATTTAGTGCTACATGTATTAAATGTGGTTGATCGGCAGACAAATACCACAACCACGAATACAAAACACATCACGAAGTCAGCGATTTCAATACAAAACAAACTGAATATTTTCATGCACAAATTATATCTACTTACAAATGTTTGACCAAGTTTTGTGATGAAGCTTACGTGCTTGGATTTCTACCATTATTGCTGCTTGTCTGGATCAATGTGTCCGTCGCTTAAAAGGTCTGCCAGAAAACAATTACTCAAGCACTTGCTCGGGGCAGAACTTTCCTACTTTGTTGTTTACTCGTTAATAGTCTGCTTTTTGCAATGTATTTATATTTTTTTCCCAGTGTTGAATGAGTAGTCTTCTTCTACTCAGCCCACTGCTGCTTCACTGTGACACATGACTCGCTGTTGCCCCCAGTGGAGAGGCGGGAGTACTGCATACATGAACAACCCTAGTTTTAATTGTTTCATCAAGCCTATTTGGGCGATGTTCGGCGGGCCAAATTAAAAGCGTTGGCGGGCTGGATGTGGCCCGCGGGCCACCAGTTAATTAGTCCAGTATCACCAGAAGAAGTTGCTAGATTTTTCACGCAATCTAATAAGAGCTTTCAAATTCAACATGTTTACGCATGTGATTAATCACAAAAAATGAGCGCAATAATAATGTACAAACACAGCTTTTTTTTAGAGCCCACATGCGCCTTTACCCTAACAGCGGATGATTTTTTGAAAGGCTGCATGAGTTGTTATACAGTGGGTGATCAGGTGAATGTATACGTCAGTGCAAAGTTGAGTGAGGAGACTCTGACTGCTGTGCTCGCTGGTAAATTTCATTTCAAAATTAACCTTGACTGAAATTTGGATACAATTGGTAGCAAGTTTTGAGCAAACAAGTGACATAAAAATTTTAAAACATTTTTGTTAATAAAATTGCATTTGCATGTTGGGGTCTTTTTTAAGTTAATTTAAACTATGTTTGCGAGTAATAGCCTGTGATTATTTCGGATTAATCCACATTTATAAGTGTGATTCATCTTTTTTTTTTTTTAATAATCATTTGACAGCACTAGTTTGCATTTTTTTCAAATTATTGTAACAAAGTCACTAAGTTAGCCACACAGATCCATCTTCTTAGGCCCCGTTTACACTAAGCCGGATAAGGTTATCCAGGGTAAATCACACCTAACCTTATCCATGTCCACACACAACATTTGCCACCGTTTAAGACCCCCTCCCCCCTCCGTCAGCCGGTGCTACGCATCCTAGTACGCACGCGAGGAAAATGCGCACGTCATAGTCACCTCCAGTGTTGCTTTGTGTGCAAGTTCTTAAATGTAACTTATCTGAACAATATCCAGTGTTGTGGTATTTCAATGAACTGGAATCAAGTGTGTTGTGGGGCCCTATTGTAGTGAATCACACCTGAGCCATCATACATTTATTTATTAGACATGTAAACAATGTGATAAAGAACATTTTACATCTATCAAACTAGGGATCTAGTTATCTGGTCGGGACACTCCTCACTATTTTGCCTTCACCTTCATTGTCCATTCCTTTTTGTTGACTTTATATACTCTGGACTTAGACGTTGAGTCCACGACATACATGGCGGACAATAACTGATGCAGTCTGCTTTGCCAGTCCAAATGCATTCGCCGTTTTCCATAGTTAGTTTTCCCTCGACGACCAGGTTATACAAAGCACATGCTACCTTTTTTATCACATCCACGGCAGCTTGCATTCTCGTTGTCTCTTCTTCTACAAATGGATGAAGTTTTTCGTGCATTCAAAAATTCTCTTGCCGTCTGAGAAGTGTTGTATCTGAAATAGCTGCAATCGCTTTCTCTTAAAGTATTCATGTGTGATTTCCACAAGCGTCTGTACATGTAGAAGAAGGAGAAACACGGGCATGTCTGGATGACTCGCCTTCATATTTCCAGTGTTTACCTCAGAGTTACAAAACCGCTTTATTATGAAGCTGGCTGTAGCACGTTCTTTCTGGCCTCACTTCCTGTGTGGGCGCGGTCTTCCTGGCGTCACTTCTTCTCCGAACTCAGTTTATAAACGATCAATGAGTCCATACAAAGCTAAGTGCCGGAGATTCAAGAAATACACGACGCATTTAGCCATGTAAAAATTTGTCCGAGGAGGGGGACCTTAAACGCTGGTTTAGTGTGGCTGAAACTGGGCTTAGGCTAAATAATTATTTGTTTAAGGGGTTAAACGACTTAGTGTGAACATGGCCTTACTCTCTGGCAGACCAGGTAGGTATGAGTAAAAAGCAGAGTTATGTTGCCATCTACTGTACAGAGTTGTAACGACAAGCTACATTAAGACATTGTTACAAGAGCGAACATCCATCCATCCATCCATTTTCTACCGCTTATCCCTTTTGGGGTGGCGGGGGATGCTGGAGCGAACAATTAGCAGCAAATGTATTTGTTGCTGTCCAACTGTATTCATGAAAACACAAATGTTGATTTACTTAGCAGTGTGCCGGCTTCATGATTGTTGAAAGGCACAATTAGTCTCTCCGCTCTCGTACCAAGTTAGAATGCCTGTGGCGGTCAGAATTAGCTTTTTTAAAAGTTCACACTTGTCAACACTCTCTCTCTTTCAAAGTGACAGAAACACTTTTGCACGTGTCACATTCCCTCGGAATGTGGAATCTGTGTTGCTTTTATGCCATTTAGCTTCCCCTCCCACAAAAAAAAAAAAAAATACATTAAAACATTTTTTTTTTCATCCTGCGTGTCCTCGGGGGGACTCTTCTGTAAATAAAAAGCAGGCTGCTTCACTGACAAGTAGATGATAAATAAAAAAGGTTTTGTAGAAAAGAGTCTTATTGCTTCCGTTTTTGAAGGAAATACTGTGGGGAAAAAAGTTGCACCATCTCCAGGATGCCACAAACGGACACTTCCTGAAGTCCTGCATTCTGTTTTCATCCCGCATTTGCCGTCAAAGTTGCGTCCCGCTATAAAAGCCCAAGCGTCTATGACACGGCGGAGATTGCTCTGTCGAAAACGCAATCAGCCAGAGGCGGCCCGGCGCGCTGATGAATTACCGCAGCTTAGGAGGAGACAATGACTTGTCAGCCGCGCTCTGATTGGCTCCGGCGAGGGAGACTCAGCCGCTTCCTCCAAACAGTTGGGGAAAAAAAGTCAGCCGCTGATCAGAAAAACAGCAAAATATTTGTGTGCTTGTGTTCTCCGCTACATGAAGGGTGCCTTTAAGGATTAAAACAAATCCAAACCCGTTTTATTAACTGCCTGAGGCTAAGAACTTTGGTGCTGCAGCAGCGCCTCACAGTGGTCTGGAGGCTAATGACATAGTAATCGCAACAATTTACCTCGAAGAAATTACTTAAAGTGAACAGTTATTTACACAAAGGCAAAAAGCTCCATCCATCCATTCTTTTTGTGCCATTTGGGCTGGAGTCTATCCCAGCTGCATTCAGGCGAAAGGCCAGGTACACCCTGGACAAGTCGCCACCTCATCACAGGGCCAACACAGATAGACAGACAACATTCACACTCACATTCACACACTAGGGACCATTTAGTGTTGCCAATCAACCTATCCCCAGGTGCATGTCATCTTCTCATTTACAGTCGGGCCTGAAGCGCAACGCTAACGCCCTCACACATGAAAACATACAAGTCGACTGAAAAAAAATAAAATCAAGAAATTGAGTGTTGTTGGGAAATATGAACAAGTCGAATGCGGCTGAGATAGGCTCCAGCACCCCCCGCGACCATACTTGCCAACCCTCCCGATTTTCCCGGGAGATTCCCGAATTTCAGTGCCCCTCCCGAAAGTCTCCCGGGGCAACCATTCTCCCGCATTTCTCCCGATTTCCACCCGGACAACAATATTGGGGGCGTGCCTTAAAGGCGCTGCCTTTAGCTTCCTCTCTCACCTGAAAAGGAGACTATTATATATGTCTCCGTTATCCATAGGTTTATCTATAACCCATAAAGTAGGCAGGCACGGAGCTATTTCTCAGCGTGTGTTTATTCCAGCCAGCACGTTAATAAATACCCTGACACACAACATCCGGATTCCCATCATGCATTGCTTCAAAACTACGGCAAGTAGTAATGTCCAAAAACATAACAGAGACGAAGCAGAAGAACGAAGAAGAGACATGGCGACGACGAGTAAGAAGAATAAGTACGCTTGCAAATTCCGAAATGATTGGAAAAAATAATTTCAGTTCATCCAGGACAGCTCGAAAGGGAAGGTGTATACTGCCTGCAAATTTTGTAGATCAGACTTCTCCATTGAACACGGTGGCCAAACGGATATACTCATTCATGAACGTATATATATATATATATATATATATATATATATATATATATATATATATATAAAAGAAATATTTTAAAATATATATATATAATATATAGAATTCGGAGGTCTCAAGGTTGGCAAGTATGCCCGCGACCCCAAACAGGATGGATGGATGGATGAATGGCACGCTTTCTTGATTCACTATTTTTTTTTCAAAAGCAGCCCGGTTAGGCAGCAAATTTGAATTATGATGAATGCGCATATACTTGTAAGTTTACTTCTGAGCTAATGTCACCTGTTGTTCACCAGACTATTGTTTCCTAATCCGTGGTTCAGTTTCCTTGCTAATGTGATTTCATTTATATTTAAACTGTTTCCTAGCTTCAT
Source organism: Nerophis lumbriciformis (assembly GCF_033978685.3). Lineage (NCBI taxonomy): Eukaryota > Metazoa > Chordata > Actinopteri > Syngnathiformes > Syngnathidae > Nerophis > Nerophis lumbriciformis. Next base: position 9,884,783 of record NC_084581.2, read on the forward strand.
TTAAAAGAATGAGAAGAGCAAACATTGGACAAGGCAAACATGCTCATACACACTTTTGTGGTAATTTGGCTAATGGAGAACTTAATTGGCGCTATCCACTCGTCTTCATTTTCTTACTGATTCACAGTTCCATCCCCAGCCGTGTTTCTTTACACAGAGGAAAAGAAAAATGCCAACAAATCTTTACTGGGAACTTGTGAAAAATACTTTTACTTCATTTTTTTCCGTCTACAGTATATTCTGGACTATAGAGCGCACCAGGATATAAGCCACACCCACTAAATGTTGGAAGAAAAAATATGTTTTCATATATTACCCGCACCAGACTATAAGCCGCAGGTATATACACTGTGAAATTAGTTATTTACGCAAATATTTTGTAAATGTTTATTTACATACCTTAATTGTTTCCAAACGGTGTCTGTAAAACGGCTGATCAAACAAAACAGAAGTCATCGTCATGGACCCACTAGCTGCGGAAGCTAGCTCTCAAATCTGCTAAACAGACTTAATAACTCCACAGTGACTTCTTGGTGAACTTACTGAGGAATTTGCGAAACTGGAACAATACAAAAATAATGCTATTGTAAGGTAATATTACTAACACAGACACTCGTAAACGTGTTAGCACTTTAGTTAATGTTAACAACGCTAGCTTCATTAAATTACGATAACACATACATATATGCATTAAAAAACACTCCTACCGACATCAAACATGGGATGGTTTAGTAAGTATTAACAGTTTTAGTTGTTTTGTAAAACTGACAAACGTTGCTGGGAGTGAAGAATCATTAGGAGTAGAACCCTATGGACGGTTCGAAGACTGAACAGTACTCAGAAAAAAAAGCACTGCCGGTAAATGGAAGGACACTGCATCACCTGCAGTGAGCAAACTCGTCCACAAGATGGCGCCATAGCACAAACAATAAATAGTGTTTTTGCTTTTTTTTTTTTTTTTTTATAAAATAATTTTTGTTATGGTCGCCATGGAAAAAAAATCCATAAATTAGCCGCTTCGTCTTATAATCTAACATTGGTTCTACTGCCTTTATAAAGAGGTTATATCTTGTTCCTTTGAACAATGATGGCCAGTTGTGGCAGGCAAACAGACTTACAAGCAGCAATAGTCAATGTAAAAATAGAGATATCTTTAGAAATAGGTCTTGGGCTGTTTCACCATGTTAAAAACGGACAAGTAGCGTACTGGGATGATGGGTGTCATCACAGGGTCACCAGTCAGCTTCATAACAAGAAGGCCAGGTGGCGTAATAGAAGCAACATGGCCGCCATGTGACCTCTCCTTTTCCCTGCAGTTCGGATGAGCAGACTCGCATATTACGCTAAAGTGCTGACTTGTGGTGTGCACCCGTGGAAATACACAAAGAGGCGTATACCTCCCTCCTGTTCATGAAATAGTAATGGTGGTCATGTTGCGCTCGTCGCCACTGGAGGGTTGGGGGAATGGGGTCACGCAGAGGGCAAGGCTGCAGTGGTGATCAGTGGGCAAATAACGCAACGCAAAAAAACAAACAAAAAAAACCGGCCTAAAATAAACGCTCACCTCGCTTTAACCCTGTGTTGGCTGTGAGGTCACCTCACGGTCACTGAGCTCGGGAAGGAAGTCTGGCATAAACGTTTTAGCGCGTACGCCTTCAGGCACGGTTCGGGGCACTAGTGCACCGAGGTCGGCACTTTTACCAGGAAAATCCTTGTTTGTACGGCGTCCTTGCACGCTTTTAATATGTTTTTCTTCCAAGTTTGTAGTGGAAGGCATCATGATGCGAGGGCGGATTATTTCTGCACAGTGAGGGGGCGGCTGGAGACCTTGCCCTTTAAGCAACATCACCAACAAACATACAGGAGTCTGCTTTTATGTGCTTTGTGGATGCACTTTAAAGACCCAACCAACAATTAATCAAAAATGTTGTATATATGCACATATTTTGAATAAGTGTCAGACATCACACAATAGTAGAATTTGATGCAGGAATTTAAACCGTTGGAGAGTGCTTCTCAAAACACGATAATTACAGCTTTGTGTCCATAGCCTCAATGCTAAAGAGCTGTGTTTGTGTGTCTCCACTCCAATCAGCGCTATTGTGTATGTGTTCACTGCTTTTTACACACTAACACTGCACTTGTACAAAGTAAAAAAAAAGCCATATAATCACATTTAAAAATACCAAAAAGAAGTGGGACAGGCATACTTGCCAACCTTGAGACCTCCGAATTCGGGAGATGAAGGGGGGGTGTATATATTTTCAAGTTTTTATATATATATATATATATATATATATATATATATATATATATATATATATAAATAATCCGTTCATGAAGGAGTATATCCGTTCGGTCACCGTGTTCAATGGAGAAGTCTGAACTACAAAATTTGCGGGCAGCATACCCCTTCCCCTTCAAGCTGTCCTGGATGAACTGAAATCATTTTTTCCAATCATTTTGGAACTTGCAAGCGTACTTCTTCTTCTTACTTGTCGTCGCCATGTCTCTTCTTTGTTCTTCTGCTTCGTCTCTGTTATGTTTTTGGACATTACTACTTGCCGTAGTTTTGAGGCAATGCATGATGGGAATCCGGATGTTGTGTGTCAGTTAGGGGTGTAACGGTACGTGTATTTGTATTGAACCGTTTCGGTACGGGGTTCCGGTTCGGTTCGGAGGTGTACCGAACGAGTTTCCACACGAACATATGAAGTAGCCGCCTAAGCTAAAGTCTTAACAAGCTGCTCTGCTTTCTGCCTCTGTCTCCTACACATCACCCAGCATTGTCGCACCCACACAACCATCTGATTGGTTAAAACCACAGCGGTAACAGCCAATCAGCAGTGCGTATTCAGAGCGCATGTAGTCAGCGCTTCAGCGTCAAGCAGATAGGTGTTTAGCAGGTGAGCATCAGGCAGCGGACTCTCCCAAATTAAAATAAACACCTCCCAGTCAACTACTAGTAACATCACTATGAGCCCTTTGACCTTCTAGAAACAAACTGCAGCTCAGATCGCTCGCAGTCCTGGCTTGAGGTGAAGGCTAATTAGCTTTTAGCGTAACGTTAGCTCATTTTGCTTTTGTGTACCGTTACACCCCTAGTGTCAGTGTATTAACGTGCCGGCTGGAATAAACACACGCTGAGAAATAGCTCCATGCCTGCCTACTTTATGGGTTATAGATAAACCTATGGATAACAGAGACATATATAATAGTCTCCTTTTCAGGTGAGAGAGGACGCTAAAGGCAGTGCTTTTAAGGCACGCCCCCAATATTGTTGTCCGGGTGGAAATCGGGAGAAATTCGGGAGAATGGTTGCCCCGGGAGATTTTCGGGAGGGGCACTGAAATTCGGGAGTCTCCCGGGAAAATCGGGAGGGTTGGCAAGTATGGGGACAGGACACAAACTTTAGCAACACTAGCCTTGCTATGCCTCAATGCTAACGAATAATAATACACATATGTTGAAGCACTGTGCGTCTGACTACAGTAGCCGTAATGCTCCACGTTCTTTCATAGTTTACTAAAGTCGTACTAAAACATTTTGACACATTTTTGAGCGCCGTGTATGATGTTCTATATTCTCAATGAAACATCAAAGTTTGGGTGTTGCTTGCTTACTTACTAGCGTCATTTATTGAACAGGCGTCAACCTGCAATCCACACGTATCTCTTATTTGTGACTGATCACACTTATCATTACACCATGTACCAAATAAAATTGTTTCGAGGTTGGTAAGCACAACCAGAATTAATACATGCTGTAAATCTTTGGGGACCAAAAGATTCTATTCGATTCTTGGGGGTAACAATTTGATTCAGAATCGATTCTCGATTCAAAACCAATACTTTTTAATAACATTGGGTGCCAGTTCGATGATTAACTACATCCCTCCATAAAAAAGATAAACAGCTGTGAATAAATGATTAATTAAAAAGAAAAATGGTTTTATTTAATAAAATTCTACCCAAGCATTTGATAAAATCAAATGCAAATAAGGCAACAAAAGAGGAATCCCACACTTCTCGTTTGTAAAATAAATCTGTACAGCAGATATGGGCATCTACAAAACCCTAAACCAGTGAAGTTGGCACGTTGTGTAAATCGTAAATAAAACCGAATACAATGATTTGCAAATTATTTTCAAGTTATATTTAATTGAATATACCGCAAAGACAAGATATTTAATGTTGGAACTGAGAAACTTCATTTTTTTCTGCAAATAATTATTAACTTAGATTTTAATGGCAGCAACACATTGCAAAAAAGTTAGCACAGGGGCATTTTTACTACTGTGTTACATGGCCTTTCCTTTTAACAACACTCAGTTAACGTTTGGGAACTGAGGAGACCAATTTTTGAAGCTTTTCAGGTGGAATTCTTTCTCATTCTTGCTTGATGTAACTTAAGTTGTTCAACAGTTCGGTGTCTCCGTTGTTGTATTTTACGCTTCATAATGCGCCACACATTTTCAATGGGAGACAGGTCTGGACTACAGGCATGCCAGCCTAGTACCCGCACTCTTTTACTACAAAGCCACGCTGTTGTAACACGTGCAGAATGTCGCTTGGCATTGTCTTGCTGAAATAAGCAGGGGCGTCCATGAAAAAGACGTTGCTTGGATGGCAACATATTTTGCTCCAAAACTTGTATGTACCTTTCAGCATTAATGGTGCCTTCACAGATGTGTAAGTTACCCATGCCTTGGGCACTAATACACCCCCATACCATCACAGATGCTGGCTTTTCAACTTTGCACCTATAACTATCTGAATGGTTCTTTTCCTCTTTGGTCCAGAGGACATGACGTCCACAGTCTCCAAAAACTATTTGAAATGTTGACTAGTCAGAACACAGAACACTTTTCTACTTTGCTTCAGTCCATCTTAGATGAGCTCGGGCCCAGCAAAGCTGGCGGCATTTCTGGGCGTTGTTGATAAATGGCTTTCGCTTTGCATAGTAGAGTTTTAACTTGCACTTACAGATGTAGCGACGAACTGTAGTTACGGACAGTGGTTTTCTGAAATGCTCCTGAGCCCATGTGGTGATATCCTTTACACACTGATGTCGCTTTTTGATGCAGTACCACCTGAGGGATCGAAGGTCACGGGCATTCAATGTTGGTTTTGGGCCTTGCCGCTTACGTGCAGTGATTTCTCCAGATTCTCTGAACCTTTTGATGATATTACAGACCGTAGATGGTGAAATCCCTAAATTCCTTGCAATAGCTTGTTGAGAAATGTTGTTCTTAAACTGTTCGACAATTTGCTCACGCATTTGTTCACAAAGTGGTGACCCTCGCCCCATCCTTGTTTGTGAATGACTGAGCATTTCATGGAAGTTGCTTTTGTACCCAATCATGGCACCCACCTGGTCCTAATTAGCCTGTTCACCTGTGGGATGTTCCAAATAAGTGTTTGATGAGCATTCCTCAACTTTCTCAGTCTTTTTGCCACTTTTTTGAAACATGTTGCAGGCATCAAATTCCAAATGAGCTAATATTTGCAAAAAAATAACAAAAGTTTACCAGTTTGAACGTTAAGTATCTGGTCTTTGCAGTCCATTCAATTGAATGTAGGTTGAAATGGATTTGCAAATCATTGTGTTCTGTTTTTATTCACGATTTACACAACGTAGTTTTGGGTATCAACAATACGACAAAATGATTTGCTTGAGTGGCTGGACAGGACAGATTAAAACAAATGTAAAAAAAAATATATATATATATATATATATATATATATATATATATATATATATATATATATATATATATATATATATATATACTGTATATATATATATATATATATATATATATATATAAAAATTTTTTTATTAAATAGTTTTAATTTTTTAATCTATTTTTGATTTTCTTTCATCGATTAAGAATTGTTACAAATAAGAATCACGATTCATACGAAAATCAATTTTTTTATTTGACACCCCTATAATACATACTTTAGGCGCACTGTCGATTATTGAAAAAAATGAACACATTTTAAGTGCGCCTTCTCGTCAGAAAAATATGGTATTTTATGAGCGTTTTACCTGAATGCACTGTAACACTGCACTTGTCCATAATACTGTAATATATGCAATGTATCACATACAACAAAGAAGCGGGTCAGGAGGCCGTGAATATTTGCAATACTAGCAGGGCTGTGCCTCAATGCTAGCAACCTGGGTTTGTGTCTCCAATACGTGTTAATGTGTTCTTAATAACTCTGCACTTTTCTAACATAATAAATGTCATACATCACCTTCAGCAACGTGACATAAAGGAGCGGGACAGAATGACGTGAACATTAGCAACACTCGCATAGCTATATTTCAATGTTCATGAGCTGTGTTTGTGTGTCTCCACGAAGAGCTATTGTGTGTATACATCGTAGAGACGTGTGCCCTTTATGCATACTAAACATTAGCAACACTAGCCTAGCTATGCCTCAATGGTAGCAAGCTAGGTTTGTGTGTCCAATAAGCGCTACTGTGTACTAAAAATCTTTATTTTACGTACACACACACAGTAACTGCACTTTTCTAACGGAATAAATGCCTTTGAACACATTCAACAGCGTAACATTAAGAAGCGGGACAAGATGACATGAACATTAGCAACACGAGCATAACTATACATCAATGCTAACGAGCTGTGTTAATGTGTCTCCAAGGAGTGCTATTGTACGTTTGTGCTTTTTACATTTACACTGTAACTCTGGACCTGCCTGTTCAACATACTGTAATATATGTCATATCACATAAAACAACAAAACAGATTATCTCCTGCTGGCCCCTCTATGGACTGGACTCTTACACTATTATGTTAGATCCACTATGGACTGGACTCTCACACTATTATGTTAGATCCACTATGGACTGGACTCTCACACTATTATGTTAGATGCACTATGGACTGGACTCTCACACCATTATGTTAGATCCACTATGGACTGGACTCTCACACTATTATGTTAGATCCCCTATGGACTGGACTCTTACACTATTGTGTTAGATCCACTATGGACTGGACTCTTACACTATTATGTTAGATCCACTATGGACTGGACTCTTACACTATTATGTTAGATCCATTATGGACTGGACTCTCACACCATTATGTTAGATCCACTATGGACTGGACTCTCACACCATTATGTTAGATCCACTATGAACTGGACTCTCACACTATTATGTTAGATCCACTATGGACTGGACTCTCACACCATTATGCTAGATCCACTATGGACTGGACTCTCACACTATTATGTTAGATCTACTATGGACTGGACTCTCACACTATTATGTTAGATCCACTATGGACTGGACTCTCACACCATTATGCTAGATCCACTATGGACTGGACTCTCACACTATTATGTTAGATCTACTATGGACTGGACTCTCACACTATTATGTTAGATCCACTATGGACTGGACTCTCACACTATTATGTTAGATCCCCTATGGACTGGACTCTTACACTATTGTGTTAGATCCACTATGGACTGGACTCTTACTCTATTATGTTAGATCCACTATGGACTGGACTCTTACACTATTATGTTAGATCCATTATGGACTGGACTCTCACACCATTATGTTAGATCCACTATGGACTGGACTCTCACACCATTATGTTAGATCCACTATGAACTGGACTCTCACACTATTATGTTAGATCCACTATGGACTGGACTCTCACACCATTATGCTAGATCCACTATGGACTGGACTCTCACACTATTATGTTAGATCTACTATGGACTGGACTCTCACACTATTATGTTAGATCCACTATGGACTGGACTCTCACACCATTATGCTAGATCCACTATGGACTGGACTCTCACACTATTATGTTAGATCTACTATGGACTGGACTCTCACACTATTATGTTAGATCCACTATGGACTGGACTCTCACACTATTATGTTAAAAAGTTAAAGTACCAATGATTGTCACACACACACACTAGGTGTGGCGAAATTATTCTCTGCATTTGACCCATCACCCTTGATCACACCCTGGGAGGTGAGGGGAGCAGTGGGTAGCAGCGGTGGCCGCGCCCGGGTATCATTTTTGGTGATTTAACCCCCAATTCCAACCCTTGATGCTGAGTGCCAAGCAGGGAGGTAATGGGTCCCATTTTTATGGTCTTTGGTATGACTCGGCCGGGGTTTGAACTCACAACCTACCGTTCTCAGGGCGGACACTCTAACCACTAAATCTACTATGGGCTGGACTCTCACAATATTATGCTAGATCCACTCGACGTCCATTGCACCGGTCACTCAGGGGGGGGTCCCCACATCTGTGGTCCCCTCCAAGGTTTCTCATTGTCATCCCATTGGGTTGAGTTTTTTTCTTGCCCTGATGCCCTTGTGCAGCCCTTTAAGACACTCGTGATTTAGGGCTATATAAGTAAAGTTTGATTGATTGATGATTGATTAAAGAGTGGAACAGGAGGACGTAAATGTTAACATTTAGCATTGCCATGTAAGCTGCATGCTAACCATACACTTACATTTTAACAGCAATGTCATGCTAACTTAGCCTGTTTGTTGAATAAAAACATGACTAAACTTAAAGGGGAATTGCACTTTTTAAAAAACGTGTTTGTCGTTCACAATCATTATGAAAGACATGACAACGAATGTATTTATTTTTTAATGCATTCTCAATATTAAATAACTGTGATCAAAATCTGCTTACAATGGAGCAGATTGGGACACATTAATGATACCATTTCATTTTAACCGTACGCGACGCATTAATCTCAAAATTGCATCATCTTTGTTTTTTTTCAACTACATCATTACTTGTCACTGCAGACTTTATGAGAGCCAACAAACATAATTAGACATCACTTACTGTACAAGGTTTGCTTTCATTAGGATGCCAATTAATAGAATCTTGTTTAGATGAAGACTTATTCATAATCCTCGCGAAGAAAAGGGGAGGTTTAACCAAGTGTCTTTTCATGTTGTTCTCGTCATTACCGGGTCTAAATTGGCTGTCAAAGTCTACCAACTTGTCGGAATACGTCCTCATCCTGCTACTATCCAGGTGAGATGCATGATTTATGATCTAGAATAAACTTTCACGAGCAAAGGAAGCGAGGAAGCAGCTCACCACTCGATGATGTATTAATTGGCACACACAGTAGTGATCACGGCGCTGCTATAAATAGTTTGTAATAACGATATCTCTAATACTTGGTTAATATTTAAGTCATGAAATGTAAATGAAGTATTGTTGCCACTTTTTGGATGTTTTTTATTGGGTTTTATGGGCGTAATAAAGGACCTTCCATTGACTTTTATTTATGTTTATTTACGAGTTAGATTGCGTTAAAAAAACAAATCGGTCGTCAAGTTTTTCATAATTATTGTGAACGATAGGCAACATTCCAAAAAAAAAGTGCAGTTCCCCTTTGAGAACTTTGTTCCTGGGCACAGCTTTATGCAAAAATACAACAAAAAAATTGGTACAAACAACTGAAGAAGATGATTTTCCTCTCATTTGGTGCTCATATAAAGGCTGTAGAAACCAAACGCCACTTTTGCATAAAAGGGAACCTTTATAAGCTCTTTCAAAATAAAAGGTTTTTAAGTCTCGTCTTAAATATAGCTACAGTTTCGGCGTGATGGACTGCATTTAGAAAATGTTTCCAGAGTCAAAGAGTCTCTTGTTCTGCTTTTGGACGCCAGCCTGCACAAGCTGCGCTAAATTCCTTAATTCAATTGGGAGTAATAAACGGCAACAGTGGTCCTAAATGGCTGCCCTGTCTTTTTGGATGACTAACAGTCATGTTGATTGCATTTGCTCAATCTGCTCTCATTGCACTCAATGTTAGTCAATATTCATTTTGTTGTCAAAACCACGCCCACATCCATTTATGTGCAGCCACTAAGTCAAGAACATTTCAAGAGAAAAGATAAGAAATTGCCTGCTTTGTAATTGCATTTCGCTTTCGGGGAGCGCTGCCAATTCATTTTTTTTTGACGGCAGAATTTGTTTGCTTTTCTCACGTAGATAAATTATAACAGCCTTGTCCTCATTTGCATTTTGGTTATAAAGCACAATTTTCCCCAGTGCTGATGGATATGTGCTGCAGATAGCTTTGTCTCGTTGTGTTAGTCTTATAATCTATTAGGCACTATTACGTTTCATATTAGGTGGATGGGTAAAGAACTCTCATGCTGGCAGGTAAAGAGTGTTAAAAAGTGTCATATGAAGTATTTGTAGAGTGTCACTTTGACTGTTCACCCTGATGAATACATGTCTATTTGTCCAAAAATGAGATACATGTCCTTTCATACAACTCACTTTTTATGTTTTACTTCCATTTACTACCTTTATGTACGTCTATGTTTAGAAATGTAACATATATAATCTCTGTTTTAACACCACAGAAAGATAATGTTGTTAGCCTTGTGAGTATAGTGAATTAGCCTTTTGTGTTTCTGGCGCAACTGCTATTTTTTAGCATGCTGCCAAACTTAAACTCAAAAGACCTCTTATTTTAGTTCACTTTGCCTCCATTAAAGATTTATTTTGGCAATGTTTTAAATGGGGACCGACCAGTTATCGTCGCCGATATTTGGCATTTTTCCAATATTTTTAATTTAATTGTATTTTTGTTTTATAGTTACAACATAAATACATCAGCAGATACAATATATACACATATGATACCAGTTTAAGTATTAAAAAGTTAGTAGTAATAACCAGTGCTTCTTTCTGCTAAGCTGTGCTGCGGTGCTCAGTTTATTTTCCTCCCTGACTACTGATAGTCTGTATCGGCCCTGGAAAAAACATATCGGTCTATCTCAAATTTTTTATCTTTTACAGGGAACCATATCCCTTCATGCCTTACTAGCAGCACAAGGAATGTATCAATGCTATAAGGTCAGGGATCAGATCAATGCATGCGTCAGTACAAAAATGCGTGAGGAGACTCCGACTGATGTGCTTGCTGGAAAATTTAACTCCAAAATAAAGCCTGAAAGAACTTTCGATAAAACGGATACCAAGTTTGTGCAAATAAATGACACGCATTTAAGTAAAACGTTTAAAAACGTTCCTGGATGACGTTTTTACAAAAAATAAATAATAAATGATAAATGGGTTATACTTGTATAGCGCTTTTCTACCTTCAAGGTACTCAAAGCGCTTTGACAGTATTACCACATTCACCCATTCACACACTGATGGCGGGCGCTGCCATGCAAGGCGCTAACCAGCAGCCATCAGGAGCAAGGGGTGAAGTGTCTTGCCCAAGGACACAACGGACGTGACTAGGATGGTAGGAAGTGGGGATTGAACCCCAGTAACCAGCAACCCTCTGATTGCTGGCACGGCCACTCTACTAACTTCGCCACGCCGTAAATTACATTTATGTACTTTTCTATACATATGTATGTATGTATGTATGTGTATATATATATATATATATATATATATGTATGTATGTATGTATGTATGTATGTATGTATGTATGTATGTATGTATGTATGTATGTGTGTGTGTGTGTACCGTTGTATGTATATATGTGTATATATGTATATATATCTATGTACATATATATATGTATACATGTATGTACATATGTATATGTATATATATGTATGTACTATATGCATGTATGTATGTATACATAAACATATATGTATATACTGTATACCTATATATGTTTATACTGTATATATGTATATACTGTATACCTATATATGTTTATACTGTATATATGTATATACATGTATATGTATATATGTGTATATATATTAATATATATATATATATACAGTATATATATATATATATATATATATGTATGTGCGTGTGTATATTATATATTTTGATATTGATTGAACTGATTTGATTAGTATTACCAGCCAATGGAAGGCAAGACATTTTAATGCTTGAAGAAAATTATATTTAGTGTAGTTCATATTGATTTAATAACAATACATTTCAACAATAAAAAAAAAAGAAGAAAATATTCTGTAGTAGTGTAGGACTTCTATTAGTGCCTTGTTAAGAAATAGTTTTATGAATAAACAGCCAAAATCCAACAGATTTAGGGTTCTATTGGAACAATGGGTCGTGGCAACAAACTACTTCTTTTTGAGCTACTTCAGACATCAGAATAGTCTTCCTTGAGCTGGATTATAACGCCAATCAAAGGATTCATCTCCTCGTCTGATTTGCTTTGTATGGCCTTGGTTGAGTTCAAAGCACCTTTGGACTTGGAATCACAGAGTTCCTCTACCACTCGGCCCCCGTGAATGAACATGGGGTTAGAAGCTCTTCTTCTTAAAAAGGCCTTGAGGGTAGCAAGCAAAGAAATAAATAAATAGTGTCTCTCTCCTCCACTGCTGAGCCTTCGAGCTGAAAGTAACTGCTGAGGCGTGCATTCTTTGTTTCTGCACGATCAATAAACACAAACGAAAGAGAACGTAAAAGAGAAGTGTGTAGGAAGATAGGCAGAGAGGGAGAGACTGTAGCGAGTAGAGACACACACTGACCAAGTGTTATGAGGTCAAAGTAGCTCAACTTAGCATGTGAGCTAGACAACATTAGTGGCGCCATTATTGGTTATATTTAGATTGCTTCCTACAGTCATCCTTCGTTTATCGTGGTCAATTGGAACGTCAACACATTTCCGCAAATGAAAATATTTTCATAGAGCTTAAAAACTTTTTATGACCTTCTAAATACGTTCATTTATTTATTTTTTAACATAATTAGAGCCCTCTGAACATGAAATAACGTCCATAAATGTAACATTACAGTGGGAGAAGGAGACGGCACGGAGGCAGGGACGCCGTTAGCTTGCACCGTGATTATTAAAACATATAAATAAAGTATGTGACTAATGAAAATATATATAGTGTGACAATGTGTAGTGATTGTATGTGGATTGTTACCAGGTAGTGTTGAAGGTGCGTGTTGAGATCGGTGCGGAAGTCCAGAAAGAGCAAGGCAGGTGGTCAGGGGCTGGAGTGAGGCGGCGTTGTCCGGGGGCAGGCGTGAGGTTGAGATCCACGAAGGCAGCAGGGAGTCCAGAGGGGATCCGGGGAGACGAGACACACATCTCGAAACCAGGGGATGACGAAGGGCTGCTGGATGACCACACAGGACAAGACACAATGAGCACAACAGAGGGGAAACACAAAGAGCGAGGAAGCACATAAGTAAGGAAGCTAGAGAAATGTAAGGCTTACTGTACTGGCACAAGTAGCTACGTTCTGGCACTGGAACGCAGGATGCGCTGGCTTATGAAGGCAGATATCTCATCAGCGTCAAGTGTGTTTATTGAAGAGTGGCTGCTGCAGGAGAGGAACGCCTGTGGGCGTGTCACGAGGTGCGCTCAGCGGCGACGCACAGCAGAGTGAGAGGCGGCAGGTGTTTGCACTAGGGATGTCCCGATCCAGGTTTTTGCACTTCCGATCCGATACCGATGTTGTTTTTGCACTTCCGATCCGATACCGATACTGACCGATACTGGCCTATCCGAGCATGTATTAAAGTTTAAAGTTATTTAGCCTACTTAGTTGTCAGAATCATGTTGAAAAGGGTTTTAGTACTCTTGATAACAACTAGCCAGCTGAATTAGGGGAGTCTGAATAATACACAATGGTTGGTAACAAGAAACTGACCTGTTTATTCAAGGATAAACACAAAATAGACAAAATTATACATGACAAACAGAAATGGCATCATTGAACTAGGGCTGGGCGATATGGCCTTTTTTTAATATTGCGATATTTTAAGACCATATTGCAATACACGATATATATCTCGATATTTTGCCTTAGCCTTGAATGAACACTTGATGCATATAATCACAGCAGTATGATGATTCTATGTGTCTACATTAAAATATTCTTCTTCATACTGCATTAATATATGCTAGTTTTAAACTTTCATGCAGAGAAGGAAATCACAACTAAAAAAAAAGCACTATTTTTTTCATACGGTGTTGATCTGGAAATGTTTGCCTCGGCATTTTGATGGTGTGGGCGTGTGGCACCGAATGGAGATAAGCGTCTCGACAGACGTTTCAATATTTGAACAATGATGACGAAAACTGTTTTCTCTGTCGTGTCCGTGTGTCGAAAATTGCTATGCGCTTATTTTTTTTATTTGATTTTGTGCGTGGCATAGATTTGCCGTGCGCAGAGGACGCTTGAGCAGTGCGCAATTGCACAGGCGAGCACCTTAGAGGGAGCGTTGCTCGCACGGCTGCGCTAGAATCACAGCTAACGTTAGCCATGCTGCTACCTCTCTGCTGGGAGAGGACGTATACGTGTGTGACGTATGACGTGACAGTATGTGACGTGTGTAAGAAGGTGTGCTTGCTGTCTGTGAGAGGGAGACACAGGAAAGAGTGAGAAGAGCCTGTCGTGTAATGCCAGCAGCTAAAAGCAACTGCGTGAGAATCCACAGACCTGTGGATGTGTTGAAGGTGTGCTGGAAAATGCGGAACGTAAATTAGGGAGCAGCAGAAAAGTGGAATGTATTATTCAAATCGGTGCGTTAAAAAACACGGACCGGAGTTTTTTTTTAAACTGGATCTGGATCGGCGTTTTCCCTTGCCTTGCCGATACGCATTATTTGGCAAATATCGGCAGCCGATCCGATCCAAATATCGGATCGGGACATCCCTAGTTTGCACCGTAACAATATAGTCACCTTTACACTCGTTTCACCCAATATAGTAGCCTACTGTTCTACTGTGTAAAACACGGCCACTACATGGAAGTACTCGGTCACATACTGGGTAATTCTTTTAAGATAGAACTGGGCTTTGAGGGCTGAAACTGCCAGCGTTCTGCCAAAAGTAGGTCAACTTGGCAGTTGCCGCTACTACACTTATTTGTGTTGTTAACATTCTGTTTTGTTAGCCTTACGTGCCTCCGTTGTCATTCCACATCGCTCACGCCAAAGCTGCGTTATTGATATCGGAGATGAAGGGCATCAAAACGGTTCATTTCCACTTTGCTGACCCCAGATTTCCACTGGATGCGTTACAGCTACTGAAAGGTGCCGCCACGGAACTTCTCCCAATCCGCCGTCTGCAATCCCCACCGCCGTTTGATGCGCACTGTTGTGCATTCGCCTTGCAGCGAAGTAGCACCACCTTTTGTGAGATATTGTGAATCCGTGCGTAATCACATGATAAGGGGTGTTGTAGTAAAGCAAAACACCAACAGTTTATTCGGTCCTTCCAGAGGAGCAATGGCAAATTATGTCTGTGATAATGGCACTGACTTGACTTGTGGAAAAAAATGGTATTTGTAATTGTAGCAAACAACAACACATCAGTGACATCATATCTAGCGAGCGTTGAACACACAGATGCACGCACAAACGCACACGCGCACACACTCACACATCTCATTCAACCCCCGCTAACCACTCCTTACTTCAGCTGGTATTTCACACATTATATATACTGTATGTATATATAATGTATGTATGTGTGTGTGTATATATACAGTATATACTGTATGTATGTGTGTATATGTATAAATACAGTACAGGCCAAAAGTTTGGACACACCTTCTTATTTCAATGTGTTTTCTTTATTTTCATGACTATTTACATTTTAGATTGCCACTGAAGGCATCAAATCTGACACCTGTGAAGTGAAAAACCTTTCAGGCGACTACCTCTCGAAGCTCATCGAGAGAATGCCAAGAGTGTGTAAAATAGTAATCAGAGCAAAGCGTGGCTATTTTGAAGAAATTAGAATATAAAACATGTTATTTCACCTTTTTTTGTTAAGTACATAACTCCACAGGTGTTCATTCATAGTTTTGATGCCTTCAGTGACGATCTACAATGTAAATAGTCATGAAAAAAAAGAAAACACATTGAATGAGAAGGTGTGTCCAAACTTTAGGCCTGTACTGTACATGTATTATTTTAACATAAAATGTTATCATACATTAAACATACGTTTCTAATTGCAAACAAATAATGTTGTCATTAAATAACCTGGTGAATATACTAGACAACTTCTCTCAGTAGTAAGCAAACAATCGGGTTACAAAGGCTCCTAATTTTGCTGTCGGCGTATGCATTAACATATTGTATTATTTTGTCAAAATTATGAGGGACAAGCGGTAGAAAATGAATGGAATATTTATATACTGTTAATATCTGCTTACTTTCTGTTTTAACAAGTTCCATCTACACTTCTGTAAAATTGTAATAATCACTTACTCTTCTGTTGTTTGACACTTTACATACGTTTTGGGTGATCCTAATTTTGAAATCAATCCAAACTAAGTAGTTACAGGGTCATACATTGGTCATAATTAAAGTTCTTCTGTGTGTAGGGACATATTTTCTGAGTTTATAAACAATAACAAATTACAAAAGATGTTTAAAAATTATCGATTTCATCATTGTGGTAGTGAGTATAAATGGGTCCTGTACTTGGTATTGTTACAGTCGATGTCTGTGTAGATCCACCCATGGCATTTGTTTGCTGTTAGCGGTTAGCTATTGTATCCTTCTCTGGTGTGTAATGAGCATGTTTAGCTATTCCTCATCCTGCAGGGATAATTCATAATTTATTTGTCGCCATGGAGGCAAGGATGAGTAGCTAAAACACTGCTGACTGCAGATGGATGTTAGCTGCAAGCTAGCTAGCCTGCCATGTTTTAAAAGCGTCTCTTGCTAAGCGGCGCTTCAGTGTTTTGCTTCACATTTATCGTTAGTTTTTAAGCCAAAATGCGTGTACTTTACACTTTATGTCTACACCCTGTTTCTGCTTGTAAGTACTGTGTGTGTGTGCGTTGCCTAGCATGCACCTCTGCTCGTAAAACCGCACGCCGTCATGTTCGTAAAAAAAAGAGTACCAATATTTTTCAAAGGCAGTATAGCACCGTTTTTAATTCATTAGTACCGCAGTTTTTTATTAGTATATACCAGGGGTCGGCAACCCGCGGCTCCGGAGCCGCATGCGGCTCTTTGATCACTCTGATGCGGCTCAGCTGCATACTTGCCGACCCCCCCAATTTTCCCGGGAAAATTCCTGATTTCAGTGCCTCTCGCAGAAATCTCCGATTTTCACCCTTGCAACAAAAATAAGGGCGTGCCATGATGGTACAGCATTAAGCGCCCACTACAATCTGTATAAACAGCGTGCCAGCCCAGCCTCTTGTTATATGCATCTTCTGCTTGCACACGTAAGTGACAGCAAGGCATACTTGCTCAACAGCCACACAGGTTACACTGACGGTGGCCATATAAAACAACTTTAACACTCTTACTAATAATGTGCCACACTTTGAACCAAAACCAAACAAGAATGACAAACACATTTCGGGAGAACATCTGCACCTTAACACAACATAAACACAACAGAACAAATACCCAGAATCCCATGCAGTCCTGACTCTTCCGGGCTACATTATACACCCCTGCTACCACCAAACCCCGCCCCCACCCCAACCCTGCTCCCTCACACATCAACCCCCCCCCCCCACCACACCCTCTGTGCGTCGGTTGAGGTGGGCGGGGTTTGGTAGCAGGGGTGTATATTGTAGCCCGGAAGAGTTAGGGCTGCATGGGATTCTAGGTATTCGTTCTGTTGTGTTTATAAATGGGTTGTACTTGTATAGCGCTTTTCCACCTTCAAGGTACTCAAAGCGCTTTGACACTACTTCCACATTTACCCATTCACACACACA